>NC_040877.1:212469-272045 GCF_003676215.2 Rhopalosiphum maidis | reverse complement strand
TAATTATAGCTGTGTAGTACTTATATACAAATCAACTGGAGGCCGTTACAAGCCAAAAACCACTAACAATTTGATCGTGATTGCTAATGACCAATGTATCCTACCGTGGTTTCTGATACTCTATACTAAATGGCAACAGGTCGTTAAGTGTCCTGCGTCGTTGAAGGTTTCGTGTGTCCAGATATGTTGACATCCGTATTCCTAGATTTATCATTCAGTTGTAGGTTCTCACAATGTATGTAGAAAAAACCAAATTCATACACATTTTTGAAATGTTTAATAATGAAAAATATGTCTTTTTGAAAATACTATAAAATTTATATTAGGTATTATAATAGGTTTTATACTATCATTAATATGTTGCTCTACGCATAAATGTAATCAAATTGTCTGTACAATGCGCCGTACAAGACGAGTAATGTGATACACGTCATAATGTATAACTATTATATATATTATATTTATATACATATTTATTTGTCATTTTAGCTTAAATATAAGTTTTATTAGCTAATGATACTTACTAAACAATATAAATTATGTATTAATTATTCATTACCATGGACAACTGTTGGCAGTTTGAAAAAAAAACTATTTTATGTATTTGTAAGAGCGTAAAAATGTGTTTGACTTGAGAAACATGTGTGCATTAGCGGAAGAAAATTCTTTAATGCCCCTGGGGATGAATCTTGAAATAAGCCTTTATAGGTGACAGGTATTTTTGATGGAAGTATACCTACTGGTGTATTTTCTTCTCGAACAATTCGCAAATTTTCGGACGATTAAGTTTTTTGCAATAATAATTTCAATAATTAGGTATTTGTGAATAGTACATCACTGATTAACCAATAATAATTTTTATTGATTTATATTTATGTATTTATTTTTAATTGAAACTCGAATACCTTAGTACAGTTCTAGAATGGACTTCCAAAAAATATTGTTCATAATCGAATAATGTTAGGAATTAAACGCCCGTTTATTGGTTCATGGTTACGTACTTTTGTTGAATTCTCATATTTGTAAATCAAGCAGATTATGAAGTAGCAGAGATTAAGTGTGGAAATATTTCAATAATATTCTACAAGAGAAAAAAAAGAGAAGTAGTTAATATGTTATTGGAGTAAATTATAAGAGAAAGAAAGTTTTACATAGCTAAAATATTATATGTTCGTATACTTAATATACAAAAAAACACGTCGAGATGACAGTCGGTGCTATGCCAGAATACTCCGACTATTGCCCATTGACTGCGCTGGAGGTATCAATCAGTGCAATGCAGGAATACTCTAACTATGCACTATTGTCTGATACTAATACCGTCTGATAGGTTTTTAGGGATGTCTTCACCTTCAATGTGCAAGTCTGCCGTGTGTGGGTCTTGCTGTAGCAAGATCAGGTGAAAGACTGTTGACCTGTGGTGGGTCGTACGGCCTTTTATACTCGTGACGGAACCGCAAAGCACAATCGCCGATAACGATACAAAAAATTTAATAATATAATAATAGTTATGCAAATAATACATTAATTTAAAAATATAATAACAATAGTATGTCATGCGATTAAAATTATAATAATAATAAAAATAACAATATATAAATAATGATTATCAATAACAAGATATATAAATAGGTAATTATAATGATAATAATATGAGTATAATAATTATATTAAATATGGTTTAAACATATAAGTATAGTTTAAAATGTTTAATATAAAGAAATTTCGATTTTTTTTTTAAATATTGAAAACAAATAAAAAGTTATAAATATTTATTAATTGAAAAAACAAGAGTTACTTAAAAACAATACTACACATCTATACATATTTATAAAATACTAATATATAAAATATAGCACGGTGTTTACACAAACTTAATAAAAACAATTATTTCCGATAGTTATGATTTATAATATTATTATAATAACATTAAAATATTCAATTATAATTTTTTAAGTAGAAAATTGGCTCTAGTGCCTAATTAGGTTGGGATCTCTAATCTCTATTCTCTATTCTTTTTACTAAAATAATTACCTTAGATGAATAATTTATATTAAAACATAAAACAACATTCAAACAGCGTCATAGATGTCGGACATTGCAGAAACTTAAGTAAACATAAAAACGTATTGAATTACAATATTTAATTATGATTGATTAATTCAATTAATCCATACGTTTAAACATTATAATTCATACGTTTACATGACTACATAAGAAATATATACGATTTAGCTGATAATTTGATAAGTGATGAAAATAAGTGTGATGAAAATTTAATTATTGTATTTGACTGATTTTGTATTAATTTTCATCTAGTTATCATTGTATAATGAATTACCTATTTCAGAATTAAGGGTTTTTTATAAATAGTTTTCCAATACAACATATTTTTTTTTGCTTTTACATACAATGCTAAGTTCAAATATTGATTAAATGTTATAACTTATAAGTATTAGGAACAAAAAATATCTTTTGCTTCATTTAAGAATTAATTCATCGAAATATTTGTTCATAATAAACTTAAGATTTTACTAAATAATTTAAAACTTTTTGTGAAGAGCATTGACAAATCTACGTGAAAAAAACTACAACATATTCAATGGACGATTCTAAAATTACGGTTTTATTGTAAATATTTGTATTTTATAGAACGGTTTTTTTAAAACTCAATTAAATTAAGTACAATAAATAATTATAATCAAAACTGATGTAAAGTATATTATTAACAATAATAAATAATAAACAGTTTAATAGGTATGTAGTTTATAAGTTCATTATATTTATTTAAAGAAAACAAATAACAAACATTATTTAGTTAGCAATTATTTTATAAGCATGTCATAAATTATAATATAAAAATTAATAAATATTATACGTTTTACGTTATGTCCATTGCCAACATACGTTGATTAGAAATAATACTAATCACTAAACACCAAAGTACTATAAAATTAATTATATAATAGTATATAGCAAGCGGCGTGACAAGGGTATAGCTAAATGGGCCTATGAAATCATCACTCTGCTCCGAATTTAAATTTATGCATTAATTTAGCTCAAGGGATTTGGACACTGCAGGTCATAATATCGACGTATATTTCAGCGGGTGGTTAGAAACAAAGAATAAGAAAGAATAACGTAAACGGCATAAACGCGCATTCAATTGTGCTTTTTCACACCTACGTATCATTTATTACTTATATATGACCCTTACGAGCTAATACCAAACTCGGTTTAGAAAAGTTTACTGTGCCGTCACTAATTTCACCTTATACCTAACATGGAGTGATTCAGAAGAAAATTGACGAACTTTAATATTATTAAAATTAATACGAATTAACACTCCACAGAAATAAAGCCACAGAATAAATTAATTGTCATTAATTCCACTATGTTTTGTCGTAGTTACATGATACATGCATTATAAAAACAGTAACTTTAAATACAGATTCTTTGTTGTATTCAAATTATCTATATATATACAGTAGAATCCATTTATTTTGGGACACCACATAAAAGGGACAATATTATAGGGAAAGATTGGCATAGTCCGGACATGTATCGATTTGTTAGTTATTCGGTTAATATGCCCATGTGTTCCAATTTAGCGGATTCTACTGTGTATAGATAGTATATTATAATGCAAATATTATAACCAGTACACGCAACACTAACGAAAATAATAATAATTTATGTACACGTGCAGATCGTTAATCACCGAAAGCAACCAATTATATAACATATCGTGGCAGTGAGGCTAGCGGCAATGGTGAAAGAAGACAGCGGACAGTAGTACTGTCGAGTAGGACAGCGGACAGCGGTAAACGATAAATAGTGTCATATTAATTGGCCGTGACTATGCGGGGTGATTTGGTTGGAATATAACTTTCAGCTGTACCGATCAAGAATTTCCGGGTACGATGTTGATGCGCGGACATTGACGGCGACCGGATGCAGACATAATATTATAGACATTTATTAAAGACATCTTTTATGGGAGACATGACCGATGAGGCGATAATTATAATACATTACCAGAACCTGTGCAATGCTGTATTTGCTGCCTCGTATTTTTGTCATCGGATATCGACTTCCGAGTTATTTCGCCGGTGATCGCCAATTCCGCAGCACTTTAATTGCATGTTAATCACCAATGTTTTCGCGCACAATAACATCGCACTCCGCATCTGTTTGCCGTCCGTTACTATCGTTACGCACAGTAATAAAAAAAAGGCTCACGATATTCTTCCACCTCCGACCGGCCAAGACTAAAGAGAATATTATATTTCGAGGTGACTAGTGCCGTATACTTTTTATTCTTTATAACCTTGTCCCTTCCGTGTTCACTGTATTATGCCATAGATTATCCGTAGTTTTATTTATATCTAATTTTCGTTAGTCATTATGTGTTCTATATGTATTTAATAAGTTGAAACAATCGGCGAGTACCGTAAGTAAAGAAGTACAAATCAAACGACTCAATGATGTAGTAGCGAGTTAAGCAATGTCTGGACTCCGGATACTACCAAAATACATAAGTCATGAGGATATATTTTATAAACTTACTGTTGTATAATATCTAAATAATAATCCCATAATAAAACATTATTATTAGAATTAATATGCAGAATAAAGTATAAACATGGCACGAAATTCTAAACAAATTGTCTAAAACTTAAAGATGAAGGCAAATACAACTTATATGATTTTTAAATTGTTAATATATTAGTCATAAGTACCTTGCCTAGTTACTTAGATTTTATTAGATCATAATGTCAATACAATTATCAAAATTATTTAATTTATAACGTATGCCTCATCTCGATACTTATTGTCGAAAAAAATACAAAAAAACTTATATATAATTCGATATGAAAATAAATATAGTTTTGTTTTATTTAGTGTCTGATGTCAGCATTACAAATTAGAAGCACACCGACGACAGTGTCGAACAAGATTGGTTGCCCGGATTCAATGTAGTGCACGATCGAAGGTTAGGTAGGTTCGAAACGAACGCGCGAGGTTCGGTGATCGGCAACGGCCACCACTTGCAGGACATACAACCCGACGACGACGAAGTGAGATTTACCGATCTGCCGGCAGTCGTGTTGGACACGCAACACAGCGTCGTGGTGTGCGAGCCCACCGCGTCTTTCGCCGAGTCACGGGCAATTTTCGTAGCGATCGGCAATTAACCGACGTACACCGTGTGCAGGAGAGCGTCGCCTTGACCCGACGGACCGTCTCCACCGACGAATAATTGCCGGTGTCACATTGTCACAACAATAATAGACCGTGTACTTGTGGGTAATCGAAATACTTGGCATTGTGCTATTACTCACCTGTGTGATTAAGGAGAATTATAATATAGTTACTCAAAAAAGTTCAAAAGGTTCCTGAGCATAGTTAGTGAGTTTTAGTGTATGCTTGGTATGTAGGTTGGTGTATGTATGTCAATAATATAATTTAGGTATCTACTAATGTGATTTAAAATGTTTCAATGTATGTATAATTCAATCGAAATTAGTAAAATATTATAATTAATAAAAATCTCACTTAAAAGTACAGTACAAATCCAATTCGTCCTTTAAAAAAGTTATAATCTACTTGGCCGAATAGGATGACAACGTAGGTATCCTGCTGGCTAATAATACAAACATCGCAATAACCTTCGCATGAAAATGTTCGAAATTCTCGGTGCGTAATGACGGATGAAATTTATTTGAGTTTATTTTCATTATCAACAGTCCTAGACGTTAAACATCATTATTACTTTTTCTCCACATTAAGCCACATATTAATATTAATATTAAAGTAGCTGTCTTATAATATTCGAATTTATTAATAACGGCAATTAGCATAATCCATGTTGATCTACTCAATTGGTAAGTGTTATAAACATTATTCAAAGCATGATGCGACTATGCATGCAGAACAACAACCGTAGTAGTATCCGACGTACATCACACGTTGTTCACAGATATTACAATTGTAGAAGTCTTAAAAATTGTCATGAGCCAACCAGAATACGTCATTATGGAACACTGGAGATTGAGACTGTGGAGTTGGTCAACAAGAAACCAATTTTTCGAGCTTTTCTCAAGAGATATTTTAAAAAATGTGACTTCAAAATAGGTTCAATAGTTAGTAGCTCAAACTATCAAAAAGAACACTACTTGTAAGAATAAACCCGAAAACAATTTGAAACCAATGAAAAAAATATACAAGCAGATATAGGTATTAAAAGTGTAGCAATGTAGCAGCAGTTTAATGGGACTGATGGATAGGTATTTGGTCAGAAAAATCAGAATCCCCCTTGTCGAGTGAAATTATTTACGTATTTATGTTACGGGCAAAATAAGAATTCGGACTTTTTGCACTTCACCTGATTTTCAAAGGCAAAGTTGAAATAATTGTCCGGGCGTTGTATACAGTGCCCAATTCGATTTCAGCACAATAGGTTAAATATTGGTTACTAATAAAAATTATATAAATATTACAGGGTACTTAAATAATCATAAAAAAATCTAAAATACATGCTACGTAAAATATTTCATTACAGTATAATTAAAATTATTATGATTATCATATTCTACAATTACTTAGGTACTATAGTCTGTATACACAACATTGTCGTTGTCTAGTCAAGGTATACGCTCCCGTATTGGTCAGGGACGGCGGTGTGGTGACGACGATGGGCTCTATCGTTTACTGTCGCATCGACTATTGACGAGTGACCACTATGTCGATTGAGGACAACGGCGGTGATCAGGTTGCTTGGGTGGATGACATAGATACAATGTGAGCTTCAACGGAAATTAAAGTCAATATTAAATACTAATTAGTTTAATAATATGTACTAATAGTTACCAAAATATTGTACAAGAACATCAAGAACATACATCGGTCCAGTTACAAAAGATGCATAATATTATTTGATAAAAAAAAAACACTGATTTTAGAATACTAAAATAGTTAAATTTTTACTTTGTGCTTAAGGGTAATGAAATACATCCCGGTACACTATTTTCCATATCACCTATGTACCTAGTCATAGGTCACAATAAAAGTTTATGTTGTATTGAAACACTATTTATAAAATACTCTTATTCTAAAATAGGTCATTGGTTATACAATGATAACAAAATAACTGTGTGTGATTTAACTTATTTTTATAAATTTCAAATAGTTAAAATATTAATAAATATGTATTTATTATAGTATTAATATCAGCATAATAATTTAATATATTCCAACACTTTTACAAAATGTGTAGGCACACACAAATGATCGATGTGTGGAGGGTGTGTGTAAAATAAAGTTTAGAACGCAATATACTAATTTGGAATATAGACACCAGTGTGCTGTTGATACCTAAACAAATGTACGTAAATTACTTTTATTAGTAATACTGGTTACTAAATTGCTCCTCGATACGTGGTTTTGTTATATACTTACTGATTAATCCTTTAATACCGCTGTTAAACATAATTTTTCGTTATTATAACTGTATCTTATTCAACGAACTTAAAGTTATTAATTTAGTTAATGATTTATATCATTCATATTAATTATCTACAACATAGTTCACTATAATATATTAGTTATTTGTTTTATGATTTATTATATATTTGTTATGAAAGTAAAATGTGAGTAATTTTTTTTATTTCATAATATGCTAATACACAGATTTATATTTATGAATAATCATTGCCAACAAGAACTATATATTAAAGAATATAAAAAAATCATTTTTACAAATTTGAAACTAAAAAATAATTTTGTTATGATTATAATTTTTATGGCTCATACAAAAATATCAGGTATATCAGTATATATAATAATGTTATTTAAACTGACTCCGCAGTACCGCTTTGGCTGCTTTGATTATATTAAATATATTTGATTTAACTCGATGATGGTGGTCGTGGATCTGCATCTGTACATTCATTGCTGTACGTCTCTCAATAATGCAACATTTTCTCGCTCTCTTTTCGCCATCGGTAACATTTTTTACACTGCAGTCGAGTTTTCATCATACTTAAATTATATTCTAACTACTTATGTGAGATTTGACTAGATTTTATGATAATTTTCTTAACTCCAATTCGATACAGCCAATAAGTGTGCATGACGGATAAGTATTGATTTAATTCATTGTATGATTAATTTTATTATAGTTTTATTGGTTAGATTGGTTTTTGTGTCGCAAATAGATACTTATATATAAATAAATGTGACATATACTGTTATATTTTTTATTTTTGAGTATATAAATCAATTATTAGAAATTAACGACTTTTAAAATCGTTAGAAAATTTTCAAAGCTTACTGGAAGAGATATTTAAAAGATAATGCAGCAAACTACGTTCAACAATTAGTATTGAGAAACATCGACTACATGTACTACTTGTAAGAATACACCGGGAAGTGCTTCTGAGTTTTACGTGTAAAGCAATTTATTTTGTTTAAATTTATATATAATAACTTTAATTATGTATAATGTGATTAATTGTATGAATTTCAATAACTTAATTAATAATTGCATTGTTGGAATGTACGATTTGGATTTCAATAATAAGTCAGATAGTAAATACAAAAGACAAATATCTCAACTGAAGCTTTAACCAATTTTTACAAAGAAATCAATAAAGAATTTACAATAGTATTAATTATTGAAGATCCAATTTATAAAGAAGGGAGAATTGAGAAGCATGGAATAATTTTACTGCATCCACTGACATCCAAGTATATATATCATTAATAATATTTTTTTAATATTTTATCGTTCTTAGTTTCTGCATAAATGTATTTGAATCTGTATTTAAATATTAGAAATAAATATGATACAACTTCATTTTGTTAAGTAAAAAATTTGGCAACGCCGCACCCAATTTCACTTACAATCTTACGCCTTTGAATAGTCAAACTCATGCGCTTTGTTATTCTGGCATCGCGCGCAATCGTATACCTAAAAGGCCAAAAGATAAAACGTGCGCAAATCGTACTCCGCCGCTAAAACCGTAGTAGCGTGCGTAAAGGGTCGTCGGACATTATTATTATATCAATAAATCACGAATTTCCTAAAATTTAACAATCAAGTCCACTAAAAACCACTTTTTTGAAATACAACTCTAGTTTATGCAAGTTTTTGCGGCGAATGATTTGTTTTTTAAACTCCGAAACTTTACTCGTGTCGTTAGATGAGTGATAGATACATTTTACGCGCAAAAAAACCGTTAATAAAAACGAAAAACGATAAATTTTATTTCGAGTATCGAGAGCAAAATGTTATTGCTTTTAAGTGTTAAGGAAGTATCAAGGAGTTTTTAACGTAGTTCGAGATAACGAAAAATATTGACGTTCGATATAATAAGAATCTACTGTATAATAATAATACATTTGTGTATAACATTACTCGGCTTGTCCGATAAATTGTACAGATAATTTTAATAAATTTAATAAATATACATAAAGCAACACAATAATGATGATATATATATATAATGTCTAATCGAAGTATCTAACCATACTATCTGCAGCTGATTTAACGTTAGCTGAACGGATATTTCTAGTCGAAGGTCTTTTGAATAAAAGTATTATATAATAATGATTTGTTTGAAGATTTAAATCGTTTAATGTTTAATAAGTATTTAAAAAAATAACTATCGTGTCACATGTAAACCATATTTTAGGAAATTACAATTTTATTGTGATTTGCATTATTGAGAGACAGCAGCCACTAATAGGTGGTCATAATAATAATACAGTAAACGAACACGTTTTACTATCCATTGTTAGAGTTGTATACCGCGGATGCTTTGTACAGTATGAATAAACCGGAAAATATATTTTACATGATAAGATGACACATTAGAGCATAACATTTGCACTCTAAAAACGAGTATACTATGAACCAAAAATAAACTACAATAAGCTAAATCTTAAATTATTTAATATGGTAATGATTAAACCATTTTAAGAATAAATAAAGCAAATATTCGTTGAAAGTGTTCGAAAGTAACTCGTACAGGTAAAGTTACTACAAACCCTTATGGACCGGTGAGTTATAAGTTATAGTAAATAATATATTATTTCATAATATAATATAAGAAATTAGAATATTAAATTATTAAATTAATATATGCATATATAAGCATTTGTGTAAAATGTAAATGTATATGCTACACTCATTGAATATATATATATGTTTATATAAATGCATAGCCGCCCGACGAAGTACCACTCGTTTTGGTGTTCCCATTGCTTTTCCATCATCGCCTATATTATACCGATCGGTTGTGCGTAGGCCGCCGGTGACACATCATTTACGTTGTCAATACCGCCATGTAATATGCACTTTTTCCGGACGACGCCTCACTACTAAATCACACGTCATAACAGTGCTAACTCGAATCGGTTCACTCGTTTATTCTGTGACACGATTTCAGTGATGTAATATTATGTCACTGCGATATTTTGATATATAATAAATATATACATATATCGTCGTCAATGCCATGGTTAGGATATATATATATGTGTATAATATACATGGATCTCGTTCAGTACAGTCATGCCACCGGAATTAGACGTCGTCACTGCAACACTCAAAAACATGTTGACCATTAGTTGTGAGTACCCGTAATCCCATATCACACGATATTTGATTTATTTATATTTTTTTACTTCATACCATTTGCGATTTCGATCGGTTCTTTATCGGTCGCCCTATTATATGCGTGTCCCATTGCGTTCGGCCATTTGTCAGCAGTATACCGCTATACGTCGTATACCGGCCCGTTTTTATACATTATTATGACGTGCGTCCGAATGTACCACTACTTCATGACACCTACTCGGTATTAAACGCTTCAGTATTTTTATCATTATTGTCCGGCTTCTTCGCCGGTTGTTCCATCACCGCACGCCAACTTCTGTACCGTTTGTCGTTACCTATGTACACGCAATGCAGTCTTGCTCTTACTACACCGTTGTTTATGACGTTTCGTGACCATCATAAGCAGTCGGTTGCATTTTTCCGTAACGATTAATTGTCGAGCTATCGCCGTAAATCGGTAACAATAGCCATAAGCGCTATTAGTGTCGTTGCTGCAGTATCGTCATCCACTTCGGTCCCACTCGACGTCGGTCCACACGATTGTAAACGCGTCCATAATCGACACCCGTGAACCCGTTACACGACGTGGTGCCGGAGAACGTGCGTTGGTGATTTATCGCCAAACTCCGCAGTGCCTCCTCATTCTCATACACCCGACTCCGCATAGCTACAGTGGTCCTATGCGACGTCTTCGACTGAGAACCACAATTTTACGTACGTTGTCGGTTCGTCAAATACTGTATCGTCGACAGCGACATATTGCATCTTTGTACAACTGTATAACTGTACGTAGCTTACGCCGTTATCAAAAAATACTATAATTTACACTTCGGATGATGCCGGCCGGTGCTATATCTCAGTCACCACATACACTGATACTATAACTACTACTGTCACTTAAACCGACACGTATATTGTGTGCGTACGTCTCCGATTGTTGGTATAGCACAGGTTGTTGTTCCGTCGCCTCCCGCAAACGCAAAACGAATTTAGATAAATATTATACTCGTCTAGACGTCTTTTCTTTTATATACATGCAATGTGCAGAGCCGTTGTGATGTTTTTTTTATTAGCGATTACATAACAACCATCGAACTTGTTCAAATAATCAATTTATTAAATCAGATTGATTTAACCCAATAACTTGTATTAAACTTATAGGTAAGAAAATTGTTATCAATTTAAATTTTTACACCAATTATGACTATTATACAAGTATGATATTTCACATGGACATGCAATTAGTATTCTGCGTCTTATACATACTAAATAATACTAACAGTAGAGTCTTCCATTATTATAAATTGTTAATTATTAAAAATTACTATAAATTGGCATGAGTAGTCAACCAGATATCCGGTGTTTTAATAAAGAAGTTATTAAAACACCGGATATCGAGACCGTGTAGTTGGTCGACACAGATAATGTTCAACTGCCACTCGCTCAAAACGCCGTAGAAAGCGATGACGTACTATTTAGTATATAATACTATAGTACTATATAGTACTATTTACTAACAGTAGTGTTTTTCGTTATTCGATTGTTGTAATCTGTAATTCATTGTTAACAATTTAGAAATAATTGAAAATTTCCATTAATCAAAGATTTTTATCAAGAGTACAGTATTCAGTTGTTGAAACAGTTATATAAAACTAATGGATTAATTGAAATAATTAAACAGCCATGATACTTGTAAACTATAGGTATGTGAATAATGTATATTTTTTAATTAAGATCTACACGGGTAATCTATTTTAAAGATAAACACATATTTTATCAACAAAAATTATGTTTTTATTATTTTATTAACATCTTCTTATAAGTTTTTTACTTTTTTGAATAAAAATATTATTATTATCATTTTTATTTCATACTCCAAACTGCTGGAGCAGAATATTTTCTAAAATAAAAATTGAAAAAAAAATAATAGTATTATTCCTGTTCTTATACTCAATTTTTTTCCAAAATATATAATCACCTAAAATTCTTTTTACAAACACTGAAAAATATCAAAATATTCGTACTAATTATACGAAAAACCTTGTATGTATATAACTAATTAGTAGATAAATACATTATATACATATATTTAATAAATTAATAACTTCTTATCCGCAAAGGTATTGAATTAATATATTATACTTACTACTATGACTATAAGTTAAGCTTATAGTTTATACGCGGTTATTCTTATTAAGTTATCTTATTTTTAAACCGTTACAGAATTTGTTTGATAAACCTCGTCAGGTAAAATAAATATCTATAAACCGTAATAATTATTTTAAACAATTGTTTTATACTATATTTATGTGTGCTATTTAAATCAGTTGTTGTGTTCCTACGATTCGATATTATCACGATCAAATTAGAAGACAATATTTACAATGCGAACTTAACAAAACCGTAACATTTACATAAATTAGTGTTAAAAAAGAAAAAACCACAATTCTAGTTAACTTATAATAGTTCATAACATTATATAGTAACGTATATTTTTTTTATTATAATTGCAATAATGTAGTTCGTATAAAACTATAAACATATATGAAATAAATAGTAAATACCTATAAATAAAATTCTTGATAAACGTGTTTTGACTTGTGAGTACGTTACTTATAATTTTATTATAACAATCTCAATTATAAATGTTGAGAATAATGTCAAGAATATAGTCAAGAGTCGAAACTCAAGAGATCTGTATGTTGTTACGTGTATTATATGGGTGTAATGTGTAATAAATTTATGATATCGAGAATAATGAATTCTTTCTGCACATGAAATTATTTTTTATGTTCAACAATACGACTTACAATTACACAATATATATATATATATATATATATTTGGAATATATTACACAATATTGGCTTATTTGAATATAATAACGCATAATTGTTGTTTAAGAATAATTAATAATATTTTGTTAAAGCTAAATAAATTGACTTCGGTGTAAACAATTAATAATATATAATGGTCGTTAATATAATTAATTCGGATGGTTGGTCTCTTTGAGGTAATGAAATGACCAAGTAGTAGGTATGATGTTTTCATATTTTTTACCAATAAATAAGTTTTATAATTCATTTTGCACGTGATTTGTTTATTCCATTGTTTTACAGGTGTCAATAATAAAAAGAGATAAAGTAAATAATTGGATTAGAAGAGGTAAGTTTTATACTAAAAATGAATTAAGTGGTGTATAGGTGTGTATTAAGTTAATTTAAGATATAACATGCAATTTTTTGAACATATGAGTAAAAAAAAAAAAAAATTGAATTATTATATTATACATGACGGTTGCATTATATTATACCTATGCATTTTTAAATTAAAGGATAAAAAAATAAATAATCACAAAATCATATACGTTACATTGGGGTGCCCAGGAATTTTCGATGGGTATGATATATGTTTTAAGAAAATACCGGATTTAATAAAATAAAAATATAAGTCATTTAAAAAAAACTTTAAATTCTTAATTATAATTAAATTAACTCAAAAAAAAAAAAAAATTGATGAGTGTATTACTTTTTTGAATTAAAATTAATATTTAAATATATTTTCAAATTATGTTCATTAAAATTAAATCTTTTGGTATCTAAAATATGTTTGTAAAATCAAAAATTACATTCTATTTCTACTACACTAGTTATTAGTACATATTAAAAAAACTCAATAATTTAGGCCTTAAATCTAAATAAACATCTGCATAGAAAAATACAGCAATAACCATGTTTCCGACCTTTTAATAATAGGTTTTAAAAAAAATTTTCCTTTTTAAAATTAAATATGTAGGCAGAGAATGAGAGAACATAAAGTATATAATAATAATAAATATAATTTATAAGCAATAACTTATTACTAATAATCAATAGCAATGACTTTATAACTAGTAACAACTCTAATGTCTAATAATTTGTTTTCTGAAAGTCAGAATAATAGTAGCCAATGTGGGGAGATAACCCCCATAATAACTAGATAACCTAACCTAATATACATATTAGGTTAAGAAATTCAAAATCGTCAATGATTTTTCGAAATTAAAATATTGTGCTAAATAAACAAACAACAACGATATCAAAACATTCGCATTGTCATGATGTTATATTTTCGTTGCCAATCAATCGATTGGAAATAGCTCACAGATGATATAAAATAATGATATTAATAATAAAATATTATTGTATAGTCCTTGGGAATAACCGACGTACGAACGCGAATAGTATATTAAACTCACTGACATTACATAACTACCTAAGTTTAAGTTTGTTAAGTTAATTTAGGTATTATTAATGTTATTTAAAATATTTACATGTTCAATCGAAAGCAATGAAATATTATAATTACAAAATAAAACACCTAAAAGTACAGTACAAAAATTATTATCGTCGTTTTAAAACATTTTTTCTATATACTGGCCGATTAGATTGATAAACGTAGGTACTTGCTGGCTAGCAATACAAACAACTCAATAACCGTCGTAATATTCAAAATTCTCGGCGACGAGTTTCATTTGCATTTCAATAGTCCTAGACGTTTTACATCATTTGTTTATCTCCATAAACACACATATTAATATTATACACAAAATGGCTCTTTACACGGTACTTCGTTTTATAAAATTCGACTTAATTAATGATGGCTTTGGCATCATCCCCGAAGACGATGTATCTATTCAATTGGTACGTGTTATAAATGTTATTCAAAAAATGGTGCGACTACGCGTGGAGAACAACAGAGGTCGATTTGACATACAGACGTCGTCCGAAGATATTATTGTAGAAGTCTTACAAAATGGCACGAGTCAGCCAGAAGACGTCGTTATTAATACACCGGAGATTGACACAGTGTAGTCGATTAACAAAGAAATTGTTCAACTGCCACTGGTTCAAGACGTCGTAGTAAATGATGACGTGGAGCGCCCGGTGGTGATAGAGGAGTTGGGTAAGGAGGTGCTTGTTCAGGCGAGTATCAGTAGAAGGCGTTTCGCGTCTACGTGGGAGCAAATCAAACGCTCCGCTGTACGCATGTGTTGCTGCGTGCGTTAGAAGTGCAGAATGCCCGATTTTCAAGGGCAAAGTTGGAGTAAGTTAACATTGTCCGGGTATACGGTGGCCTATTTGATTCGAGCACTGTAGGTTAAGTATTGAATATATTAAAAATATGTAAAAAATCTTATAGTGTACTTTAATAATATTAAAAAAATCTAAAATAGACGCTATATAGAATATTTTCACGACAGTTTAATTAAAACTATTATGATTATTATATTCTACAGACAATATGTACTATTATAACACACGAAATTGCCGTTGTCTAGTCTAGGCAAACGCTCCCCGTATTGGACAGGGACGACGGGTGGTGACGGCGATGGGCTCGACAGTTCACTGTCGCATCGTCTACTGACGAGTGACGACTATGTCAATCGAGGACAGACGGCGGTGATCACGTGGATGGATGACATATATAAAATGTGAGCTTAAACGGAAACTGTCGCAAATATTCACGAACAAACTCATTTCGAGCTCAACGAGTTCGAGCACTGCGACAACTGCAGCCACGACGATTGCCGAGGAAACATCTTCACTGTTCTCATCGTAACGACTGCGTCGCGATCCGTCGTCGTCCACGCTCAACCGGTAAATATCTATCCGATTCTCCGTAGTCGACCAGCCGGCTTCAGAGCGGAAACCAAATACATTCACGCCGGAAATACCAGACCATCCGGAATACAGCCGGCGATTGGAATTGCAGCGATTACGATTCTGCTGTTCTACGTTCCGTTGTCCAGTTCGAACATATATTATTGACTCGATGACCTGTCTCGTCGATGTATACCGATGGATCCTGTTCCTCCCGCGGAAGCGTATATTTACATCCACCGTATACAACTGAATTATAGGTCACATCGTGGTTGAAATCAGTAACAGTTCGGACAGTGTTTCTACACCGAGCTTGGAACCAGGTGATTATAAGACATATAATAAATGTTGCGTGTACGTGTCTTAACATTTTTAAATTTATTATTCGTACACATTATAATTAATTAAAAACAAAATACAAATAACAATAACATTATATTTAATTTATTTTAATTTTATCTATAAATATCGCTAAAATAGATTTGTGTGAGGGGCAACCCAGTGTGATGAGCCGTGGTAGGTCGATGGCGTAATAGTTTATGTCACCATGTTATATTGTCCGCTCACGGCCGATGGATTGTGGCTATAGTGGTTACTGCTCGTCTTGAATCAGTTTTGGCACTAGCTGTGCGGTGATAGTGGACTGTAATTCATATAGTTATTATGAGACACGGAATGGAAGGAGAATATGGTGTACAGAAAATATTATATATAGTATACCGAAATAAGAATTGTATCGAGAATACAAACAATTCCGTCAGTAAAAACAAAATATTAATAAGTAGTCGTGATACGATGTAATGATAATGAATAATGAAAAATATTCAAAACTTAATGATAATAACAATTTACAATATTATGATAATATATTTAAAAGGTTAGGTTAGTGATTATCTTATATCAATATTAAGGGTAAGGTCGATTTGTGTCATATTTTATAGTAATCGTTAGTTTATCATATTGACTTCATTTTTATTGTGTATTTGCAAACTTCTTGGTGGTGACAGATGTATTGTGTACGCGAAATTGTTGAAGTGCATCACGAGGCCATAAAACTATTTCGGGTCTATGTTATGAAAAATAGGAACCGTTGTTAATTTACAATTTTTAAAGTTAAAAAGAGTCCTGGAAAACCTTTAGAAGTTATAAATAAGAACAATAATCGAAGATTATAATTACTACTAAGATTATATTTTAATTACAATAAATATATTTTTAAAAATGTTGGTGATTAATAAATATTTCATTGTTTTATTTTTATATATTTTATTTATGTTTAATACGCATGTTACGATTTGTCGTATGGCGAACTTGTCATACGATAGATTTTACACAAGTTCAAACTTCATCTCATCGTACTACACATTGTTCAACAATACAATATCATACACGTTACGATAATCGTATCAAACTATTAAACAAAGTTGTACAATATGTCGTATGATTAATTATATTGTGAATGGGTCGCTTAAGACTCAATAGAATTTATCATAATTATTTTTTAACTTATAACATATATTCATGAATTATGATACAATACGAATAATATGATAATTTTTATCAATTATATATTTACGTATATACTGTTATTGTTATTAACTATGCACGACCTACCTAGTGTAGTCTACAACGGTGGCTGTTTGAGTTGTTAAAACTCAAGGAGCAAACTTCAAAATTACCTATTTAACCACTTTTACAGTTAATGATAATAAAGGTAGACATATTTTTTACTTGTATGATTACTCTTCTGTTATGAATTATGATTAAACCATTTAAACCTGTTAAACTCGTCTTGATTGAGTCTATAGCGACTGTAGACTCTACAGTAGTACATCTAGTCTACACACATACACAGTTCAGGTGTGTGGACCAATAACACATTCTTCGAGGCTGAAGTATATAATTTGATAACACATTTAAACATATTATTTATTATTATTATAGAATATATTTACCTATGTAAAGAAATAATGTATAGTGTATACCTATTAGGCTATTAGCTATTACAATTACATCAACCATTTACCTGATATTACCATAATATACTATTATACTAGGTATACATAGCATTATAGCAATAATTTATTCAAATAAAATTATTAAAAAAATAAAGTATCCACTGTTTATTTTGTAGTAATTTAAAAATTAGTACGGGTAGGTACTTGAAACTTTACAAGTACCTACTCGTATATTATTATGCATACAATGACATTTTAAAATGCAATATTTTGTCAAAAATTAATCCTTCTACTATATAATATATGTATTTATATTATTAGATAGGTACTATGTATGTTATATACATATATAATAATATTTAAAAAAGTAAATTTAATTACTTTAATAATACCTACACCTATTATATAATAATAATAGGTTGATAAACGATGGACTCCGTCTTTGGATAAATTTTTTTTTACTGTACTCATATACGATGATTGGTTTTATATCATATAATTTAATTCAAATTTAAAAAATCCATTACAGTGACAATCAAGGGTGGAAACAGAGGTCCTAAACAGGGAGAGGGGCAATTTATGGTGTAATTAAAAGAGCATACAAAAAAAAACAAATAATATATAATTTGATACCGATTGCCCACATTGATCTCCATTGTATCTCCTTAGTGACACCTCTAGATGCATATCTAATATAGAATATTATAGACTGTAGTCACACTGCAGAGTGGTGACTCATATCACTTGCCAACCTTTTTAATATTTAATATTAATTATTTAAATATATTTTTACTTGAAGTTAAACATTTTTGAATTAGTGAAAAACAAATATTTTTATTTAAATGTTTATTAATCAGTATTAAATATTTCGATTATAATTAAAAAATATATATTTTTATTCAATGATGTACACATATTTTCTTTTAAATATTTGAACTGCAATCGATTTTAAATATTTATACAATCGTATTGGTTGATAACTGTTGTGTGGGTAATTTAGCCAGCAAAATATTATTTTATTTCTATATTTATATTTATGTTTTATACTATAAATTATAATATAAAACATGAATAAATATAGTTTACAATTATATCTATAGCCAACAAACAAAAAAATTAATAATACTGACTATTAAAGCACTAAGTATAGCACTAAGCACTAAGTATTAAATAGGTATATAGCCGGAGGCATAGTAACGCTATTGAGAAATGAGCCTATAAAAGTAGTATTTTTATTTTAATATCAAAACGACAATTTTGTCATTATACATGCATTTTTAAATGTTTTTTATTTATACACATTAGTACACAATGCGTGAATTTAATAATGGAATTATGAAAATTCCTAATTGGGACATCAGTGTTTCATTAATTATTGTTATTAACGCGTACATTACGGACATTTTTCAATTTTTTTAATTGGTAAAAAGCGCTTTTTTCAAGATTCCCAGGGGCACTAAAGAATTTTCTTCTGCTATTGCCAACATGTTCCTCAAGTCTAACACATTTTTACTCTCTTAAAAATACACAAAATTAGTTTTTTTTTAAACCGCCAACAGGTGTCCATGGTAATGAATAATTAATAAATAATTGATATTGTTTAGTAAATATCTATAGCTAATAACACTTGTATTTAAAGCTTAAATAATCAAATAAATATTAATATAATAGTATGTAATAGTATGTACTCGTTAAAATAATTATGTACATGACATATTTATTTTAACAATTAATATAATTTTTATAAAATGTTATTATTATTTTTAAATTTTTATACTACCAATTTTCTTCAATATTCATTCAGGTTTCACTTCTTTGTATAATATATATATTACGTATATATGATGACTGATATTAGCATCGGCCGTCATCCTAAGTGTAAAACATTACCGTCTTGGCAGCGTTAACGTAAACAGCGTTGAATTACACTAACATACAGTGCCGCTATTGACGAATCGAGGACGAGCGACTTACGTAAAATTGTGGTACTCAGGTGAAACCCCCGCACACGGTGACTGCAGCGATGCAGGATCGGTAGTACGAAAAGGAGGAGGCACTACAGAGTTTGGTGACAGATCACCAGCGTACGTTCTCCGGTACCCTATCGTGTGACGAGTTCAATAGGGTGTCGCACGTTCGTATATAGACGCGTTAGACCCCTTCCGCATGGCGGACAGCCGAACGACACAGGTCTTTTACAATCACGCGGCCCGTCGGCAAAGGTGACACGGTGGCCAGCGATGCTGTCTCGATGACACCAACACAGCAGTTATGGCAATCGTTACTGATTTACGACAGCTCAAGCGGTAGAGAAGTTGGCGTGCGGCGATGGAACATTCGGCGAAAAAGACAACAATGATAAAAATATTAAAAACGTACTGAAGCGTTTAACACCCAGTTGGTTGTCGCGAAGTGGTGACACACTCGAACGCACGCCTATATAAAAACGGAGACGTGGTGTACGACATTTACGTGTCGCAACGTGAGCGAAGGCTGACGAACGGCCTCACGCAATCGGAGACGCATAAAAATAATACAACGACCGATAAAGAAGCTATTTAAGGATAAAAAGGTATTTTGTGATCGTACAAAAATACCATGTCGGTGTAGGACGTAAGAAACGTTTCACCAAGATAAATTGTAAAATTAAAAAAAAAAATAGATATAAATCAAATATCATGTGATATGGGATTATGGAAACTCATAACCAAAGGTCAGCAAGCTTTTGAGTGCTGCAGTGTCGGTACTCAACGATATCAATATAAATATATATATCCTGACTGTAACTGTGGCCTCGTCAGCTTGTAATTTGATTGGTATTGCTATTGACCACCAGCCTGTGAACAATTTTCGACGCCGTCGTAACGTGCCCCTATCACTGTAATATTTGGTACTCTAGTCGGGCGGCGTCTGTAACCGCAGCGCTTTTACAGCTAACCACCATGCCACCAAAGTCTTTGGGTGGCTGAATAAAGTACGTAGTTGACTTATACCCACATAATAACCTTACTGTTGCAGTGGCGTCATTTGTACTGTGCTGGGTATACATTTACTTATATAAAATCCCATATTGTAGTAATTAGGCCCACTTCATAAATTGATTGGCCTGAAAAATTGATAGTAATTTTCGCTTAATGTGACCTGATTTATACGCCATGCGTAATAAAAAATATCTAAATGATGCCACTGACTTATTGCAGCATTTTCTCAATGTCACAGTCGTCCTGTCCGACGATAACACACGAGGTCGATGCACAGACGACCAGTATATATGTGATGGTAATGCAAATATTGAAAATTACATACAAAGATGAATAGTGAATTGTTGGGTGGTTACGAAATTTACGCACCAAAACGATATATGATTTTAAGTGTACCAATACACTCGTCACTCAATCAACACTAACTAATTTTTGTTATGTATATGATAAAATTTTTTATTCAATACTTATAAAACTTAAAACCGATAATAATCTTCTAACAAAAAAGAACATATAAGACCTTTTACCTATAAGACCTAACATTCTTTTGCAAAAGACTTTTAACTAAAAATATCCATTCAGCTATATTTTATTATGTTCTCGGCTAACGGAATACTACACCGAGTGACAAGTTAAAGTGCCGATATTATGTTAAAACACTTCGACTAGACATTGTAATATTATACTATTATCATTAGTGTGTTGCTCTACGCCTAAATGTAGTGAAATTGTGTGTATAATGCCCCGGTCCAGCCGAGTAATGCGATACACATAATGTATATTATTATTATATTTATATTATTTGACTGAATAATAATATAATATATAACATTATTATATAAATAATGATTCATTGTAGTTTGAAATATCGGCATTATTCGTAATAAATATTATATTACATAGTACACGTATCTACAACAAAATAGATTATAATGGAGCCAATAGCGCAGGAAGACTCGTTAGCGTCCCTGGCAATCTTAGAAAAAAATCGTCTTTTTACTAATTAAAAAAATTGACAAATATACCCTGAAATGTGTCCGCGTTAATAACAATAGTTAATGGAACGATTCGGGATTTTCTTTATGCTATTTTCATCATTGCAGTATTAAATTCACACGTAGTGTGTATAAATAAACTAAATTATACATATTATTTCAAAATAATATGTAGGCACACTTCGCCGTAACCCTTACACTGGCTATACCTATTTAAGATATTTAATACTAATTATTGAAATAGTACTTTAATAGTTAGTATTATTTTTAGACGCAATTGATAAACTGCCGATGAGATAACATACACTTAGCTGTGAAATGGTAATGTTGAATAGCGATTGATGGACTGGTTCTAAGTAAATCGTTGTAACCTTATACGCAAGTGGAAATAATGGAAATGACCTGCAGCTTGTTTGATTGTCGTATGCCAACGTTTAGAAGGTATATTTAACTATATATTAAATTATATTGGGATAAATAGCTGAACTAGTCTCTTTAGAAAACGTTACATCTATTTCTCATTTTTAATTTATGCTAAAATGTTGAACATTGTTATTATTTTGCTAATCCTGTATTCGTGTGTAATATTAATAGTTTTTACTTTTGCCTGCTTAATATTCTTAAACGATTGAATATCAATTATCTATGAATATTATTTTTTAAATAATTACAGTATCTATTTAATAATATTTTTAATTGAAATAAATTAAAATTGTAGATTTTTGAACTTTTATTTAGTGATATAGAGAAAATATAAATAAAATTATTAAGTTTTATAAATTAATAAAAAAAAAATAAAAAATAAAATAAATAATAATAATAATAATTAACTTTTTTTTACTTTTATGCTTATGCTCATATTATAATTTTGAGTGACTGGACATAACTCTTTCCAAAAAAACCTGTCTGGAGTAGATTAATAATAAAATTGTACGTCTGCAGGTATATAAAGTTATTAATAATTATGAACATTTACAATGAATTCATTATTTTATGATTAAAATTTAACATATTAATAAAATATAAAAACGTTTTAAGGGTCTTAGATTTTTATATAAGAAAATATTTTTAAATTTAAAATTGAAATAATATCCTATATCCAAGCTATAATATTATTATATTATTATCGTGAACAATAAGTACGGTGTAAAATTAATTTTGCACGTGATTTGTTTATAATATTTACTGTTTTGCAGGTTTTATAAAGTAAATAATTATATTAGAATATGATGTAAGTATTAAACTTAAAATAGATTAAGTGTAATATTAGGCATAACATGAAACTGTTTGAACATAAAAGTAAAATAAAAACGTGCATACAAACATAATACCAGCACCTACTAAAGCATTTTTTTAAATGGATTTATCCATAACATTTATGTGTTTTTAAATATCTACCATAAGATAGACTTTTTATTATCATTATTATTATGATTATTATGATTATTAAAATAAATATTTAAAATGTATGCTTCAAGGCATAATAAACAAATGATATACATACACAAGATGGATGAAAATACAACAATGATATAATATGTACACGCGGAGTGAACCTATCCAATAATTAAATCAAACGTCAATGGTATTACAAAAAGTTTAATAAATAAATTTTGTTAGATATTATATAAAGTATTATTAAAAATTCAACAATTAAACTATGAAACGATAAAATAGTAATGATTAATTCTCTTACATTCAACATATTATTTATTGCAACGTTAAGCAGTGATTGATCTATATTTAATTTAATATATAATAGTTCATCAATGAATTTATAAATAAAACTCCTATGATTTTGAAGTGTTTATATTAGCTTATTAATTTTAAATAATCAACTATATTAAAATTCGTTATATATTAACGAAAAGATTAAAGTGATCATTTCTAAACTGCTATGTACAACATCCCACAATTATTATAATGGAATAAATATGAATATTATATAAGTATTATTTCAAGCCTCATCACAAAGTTATCACTTTTATAACGCCATTTGTGATGTCTCAAATTAAATTCAATAAGCAATTCTTATAATGTTTTCCGTTGTACTTTTCTTCGAATCATCCAGCCATCTTCACGGACTATGGTTAACTCGTTGTCATGTTAACCAAAATAATGAAAAATATGTTAATAAACATTTATTTCGTTTCTTTACTTAATTATTGTTGACTAAACGATATTTATAGAAAAGATATTTTATTTTTACGAAAAATGTATAAACCACTATGTGAGTATACCGTATGAATTTCTACAACTTTGACAAAAATATGTGAAAATTAAAATCAAATTATGGTTTTAATAAATAAAACGGGATTAATTTTTCAACTATTTTTATACTTCCAAAATATTTTGTACTTATTAGATACATACAAATCCAACAAACTCGTCGTACCTACAAATTATAAATGGGTACAAAGAGAATAGCCACTCTAAACGTCAAAGATGACATTGTTACGTTTTATTAAATAATAAGACATATGTTAAAAACAGTAAGGTTTTATAATGAATTTAAAATTGTACACACAATCGGGCCGTGTAGAAGTTTATCCTGTTATGTTCGACGATTTTATGGTCGTAATCTTATTACCGTAGATTAAATATATATTCGTATAGGTACATATAAAATGCAGATAGAATGCTTTCCTTCACAATTATATTCTTTCATAATTATTATACGAATCGGGTATACACGCGTAGACGTCTAAAATTACATAATCATCTACGTCATTAAATTTAGGTTAAGAAATTAAAAATCGTCAGTAATTTTTCGAAATTTAAATATTCTGCTAAATAAACAAACAACAACATCATATTTTATTTTGACTATATCCAACATACGATTTTAATATTGTTATACCTTATGTCTAAATAAACTTTTAATTTATTCTGCTTCGTGTTTTTTTAGTAAATATTCTAGTGAAAACAAGGTTTATATTTATTTGCAAAGTAATACTACACAGACATAGTACAGTAATAGATACTTAATGTAATATACAAATATTGTAACACAAAAACAGTCATCATTCTTCTTATAATCTATAATTGCATGTATTCTAAGTTAGTCTGTTCTATTGAAATCGCGTGGACTCACGTCCGAGCAATGCTCATTTAAATAATTATGGCATAAGCAAATTCACAGGACCTATTAAACATACTGACTATTTATTTAGTTTTACTTAATAAAAATATTTCTGACCTTATTTAAGTCAATTCAATTGATTATGTGGGTGTAGTGGCTCAGATGTCAGCAATGCTGACGATGGTACATTATCGTGCTACCTTAGTAATAACGAATGCGTTGAATCGGTAGTGGATATTTATTACGATTTGGAAACTCTAGATAACTTCCCTCGGGATTATTCTGATGAAGTTCCGAACGATGAGTTTATTTTCGAAGCGAACGATGCAGACTAAGTACGGTGCAGTAGTAACAATACTACTAGACAGTACTAACTTGGCTATTAATTTATTATTATATTTTTTATATTTATTGAATTTATATATAATTTATTGATGTTCCACAGTTAATAAAATATCTTATAACTAATGTTAGTCAATGGCATAGCACAATCACAACCCGAACGGCTAGATTACATAAATATAAAATATAAATATATGCCGTACCACACAGGTGACGAAACTGAATAATTATAATAAAAACAAATGACAAACAAAAACATTTATGTACGACCTGATAACAACTGATGGCACTGATGGCAAGCGTTGGTGATGACGGTGGCTGTTGTTTCCGTGTCCCGGCACATCTCTAGAACACCGAGCAGGGACCGACCAGACGGCGACAATCCACCGAACGTCGGTTGTCCAACACGGGTCAACGACCGCGTATACGTACGGGAGTTTTATACAGCAAAAACCTTGTATCGCGGAAACAAGATTAAAACG
This sequence comes from Rhopalosiphum maidis, assembly GCF_003676215.2. Classification (NCBI taxonomy): domain Eukaryota; kingdom Metazoa; phylum Arthropoda; class Insecta; order Hemiptera; family Aphididae; genus Rhopalosiphum; species Rhopalosiphum maidis. Next base: position 245,939 of record NC_040877.1, on the reverse strand, counting down.
GTTGAATGCGATTGATTGGATTCCGACGTTAAACCGTATAATAGAACGAAAACAACAATCGATCGTGTTCGCGCTTCGTTGGACAAACGAAAAGCGTTTGGTCGCGAACGGCTTTGGTCGCACTGCGAGAATTCGGACGGGCGATGGCACGAAGCGAAAAAGGCTTTTTGTTTGACGCAAAAGCCCGAAAACAATAGATCGTAGACACGGGACTTGTGCGGCACAACGATGAACGTGAGGCTCGGATGCGCGTAAATCAAAGGCGGAATACGGTGATGATGCAACGGTTTTACGACGACGAACCAAGAAAAAGGGACTGCTACGCTAGACGAACGGTAAAAGATAAGAGACGGGGCGGCGGCGGCGGCGGCGGCGATGGGCATCAGCGGTCATCGGCTAGCCCCCTCCCATGGTCCCTCCGGAAGGACAAAGTTTACATGGAGTGTAGTCTGCTGTACATCAACAGGGTTGCAAACGTTACGACGTAGGACTTGTCGCCACACTAAATTAAAATATTAAAAGTGTATCCAAGATCCAACAGTTATTAATAATAATACCTAAGTATGTTTATTTAATATATATATCGTATAGATTTTCGTAACCCAATGCATTCAGGGTTAGTCACTTTTATTTAAAATAGGAAAATAAATATGTTAAATATAAATATTTGTATTCAAACCTTTTCATTTGACTTCTAATATCCCCAGAGATCACGTAATTCACTGCTTTTATTTAACTTGTTCATACATGATATATAAATTTGCCAATTCACGAGGTGTTTCATTATATTATGCCATTATATTATTAAAATCTCCAATAGTATTACTAAAAAATAGATAAGTATTAACAAGTTACGGTCACACATTTTCGTTTCGTTCTATAATAGTATTTTTATCATACAAATGATATATATTTATTTTTATTTCGAATGGACCAGTTTGAGTAAATTGTGTACCGTCTTTACTAGTCAGCTGGCAGAATACATCTTTAACATCAATGTTGACGACACAGACTCTAGTTTTACAGGGGTGTGTATATTATATTGTATAGTTATACAAATTGTTCACTATTTTATGATGTTATACTTTTTATTATATTTTAAATTTGATTAGACAAGATATTGTATGATACGCCTATCGCTAATTACAATATTATAGTATAAAAGTACCTCCTATACAACATGACAAATGAAAATAAATTATTGACAGACGCGATTAAATATATAGTTAGTACATTGTGATATATCACAGATATAATCTAGTTAATTTAAAAAGAAGTGTAAATTAATCGAGACTGGCCAACTATATGTTCCCAAGGAAAACAGTGACTACTAATAAATAATATGTAACGAAAATTAAAAATGATAAAAAAATATTCATAGACATAATTGTATTTATATGTCATATTAAGTATTACAAAAACCGAAAACAGCCCAACTTTGAAAAGTTATATTTCGCTAACGAATTAACGATAAACAATATCTTTTATATTGATTGAAGTTGAATACAATGTATTTATAAACCTTTGGTATTATAAAGGCTTAATACCAATTTAGTTCAATGTCATATGCAAGTGCCATTGTACACTTATATTTCGGTGAGAGGGATTCTTAATCCGTATGAAAATTTTGCAAATTACTGCCCATCCATCCTATTCTACTGCTGCTACACTTTTTAGTACCTATATCTAATTGGTGGTTGCATATTTTTCTTGTAGACTATATTATAAGTCGTTAATTTTAAATAATAGAATTATTAACTCAAAAATAAAAAAATAAAACAGTAATTCATTGTGTAAGTATGATTTTCAATTGATTCGTATTTTAATAACAAATCAAAGTATATAATATAATTACAGTAATATCCCTCGTTTTCCGCGTTTTCATTATCCGCGGTTGGGTCCACGATAACATATTATTGCGTATGACCTTACCTTACGTTTGCGATAACGTTTCAGCGTTATTAAATGAACAATGCAGAAATTTATTTTCGACAATTCTAGATAATTGTTATACCGCTATAGGTATAACACATACATATTATACGTACTTACTACTTAGTACTCACTGTCACACAAGGATGAAAAAATTATAATATCGCTGAATGTCTTGTCAACATCAATGAATCACTTGACGAAATTCAACCCACCACTATAAATGCTTTAATTGTATGAATTAAACAATTATTAATTGTATAATAATTGATTTTTATAATTAAAAAAAAATAAACCTAACCTCCCTATTTACGTTGATTTATGGTCTGGTTATCCGTGGTTTTCTTATCCACGCAAGTTTGCTGTAACGTAAACTCCGCGGATTACGAAAGATTACTGTAATAAAAATAAAAAAAATAAATCAATTATCATCAAACCTATTTAGGTTGCCTAAAAGGCTAACAAAATTATATTTTGATTATAAAAAACGGTGTAAATGAAGAATACAAATAATTATCTTCAGAAAAAAATTTGCCATATGAGCTAATGTGAGTAGGTAAAATACGTTTTTATAAATAAAACAATGTATATAAATGAAAAACAAACGATATTTTGAACAACAATCATAAGAAGAAAACAATGCTATTAAAAAAGGAAAGCAAAAAAACAAATACATCGGTGGAAACACACGAAACTAGGCGAAGGGGGAAGATACGAGATGGCGATTCGGTGCGAAAAAGCAATGCCTCCGCAACGTTTTCCAAACAGCCCACGAACAGACGAGTATCACGAAATCGTTTCGCTCGGCCGCACGATACGACCACCACTAGACGGCGAGCCGAGGCACGACAGCTTCGGCAGTGGAAACGACGGAGACTAAAACGGCACACGGCGAGTGAAGACGATTTGAGCTGCGTAATCGGCGGTAACCAGTTGGACGCGACCTGGCAAATTCCCGTTCGCCTCGCGATGACAAAAAAAAATTATATGCTCTCCCCCTCGCCACTGACGTGTCCCTTAGTCGGCCACGTCTGTCATCCAAGGTGGCAGCCTGAGTAACGTGCCGCGGGCCCGGTGAAACGCACAGTTTCCACAGTTCAAGCACCGCTAACGTCCGTGTTCCTGGCTCAAATCAATATGTCGTCACTCAACTCGAGCCAAAAACTCTCCGTCGAAACGAGTCGTCACCCGCGCCGCCGTCTGATGCATACACGGGTACCAACAGGGCGGGATCGTTGCCTGCGTCGGTACCACTAGCAATCCATCGTCGTCAACGTCCACCATCGTTCCGCACACGAACAGAAATGCTGCCGAGCACCCGCCAAACCGTCGTATTGATCGACCGCATCGACGACTGAAATCGCGACACTCGACTGTCCACGAGTGGTCGGAAAACGAGTTCGGGCAACATACCGCCGCGCACCGACCGTGCTCCGTCTCGTATTCCCCCCTTACCTAATTTTGTTGCTGTCATCCTGCTGTTGTCTTCGGTGGTGAGAGGAGGGGTGGTGTTAGCTGTCGTCATCTCAACGCACGCACCTCCGACGATGCGTGTAAAGTTTCAGAGTCGAAAAATAAATCCTTCACCACGAAAACTTGCAAACCATTATTTTTCAAAAAAGTGGTTTTTACCGTACTTAGGAGGTTTAGATTTGGATTTTCGGCAACTTTCTGATATAGGAGGAAGGTCCGACGGTCCCTTGTACAGGATCCAAGTTTTTAGAGTCATCGCGAGTACGCTTCCGTCTGAAAAATACGTAAATTTAGATGTTTTGGTGAAAAAAGTCAATAAATGAACAGAAATCGTGGGGGGCCGTAATATAAAAAAAAAATATCGACTATTTGGTGTTTTTTTGAGCGTACACCGTTTTAGGAACCCGTCCGACGTTGCGTGTAGAAGTTCAGAGTCGAAAATTAAATCCTTCACCACGAAAACTTCCAAACCATTATTTTTCAAAATAGTGGTTTTTACCGTACTATTGTGGTTTTGAAAATGTTGAATATATTAAAAATATGTAAAAAAAATCTTACAGGGTATTTAAATAATCATATAAAATCTAAAATAGACGCTATATTAAATATTATCATGACAGTTTAATTAAAACTATTATGATTATTATATTCTACAATTATTATGTACTATAGTCTACAATACACGAAATTGTCGTTGTCTAGTCTAGGTATACGCTCCCCGTATTGGTCATGGACGGCGGGTGGTGACGACGATGGGTTCTATCGTTTACTGTCGCGTCGACTATTGACGAGTGACAACTATGTCGATCGAGGACAGACGGCGTCGATCACGTGGGCGGATGACATAGATACAATGTGAGCTTCAGCGGAAACCGTCGCAAATATTCATGAACAAACTCATCTCGAGCTCAATGAGTTCGAATACTATGACAACTACAGCCACAACCACTGCCGAGGAAACATGTTCACTGTTCTCTTGGTAACAGCTTTGTCGCGTTGCATTATCGTTTACTCTTAACGGGTAATGATCTATCTGCTTCTCCGTAATCGACCAGCCGGCTTCAGAGCGCCAGAAATAACAGACCATCCGGAACACTGCTGGCGATTTGAACTGCAGCGAGAACGATTGCGCTGTTCTACACGCCGCTGTCCATTTCGGACGAATATTGTTAGCTATTTTTTCAATGACCTGTTTTGTTGATATATAGCGATAACCGTCTGGATCCTGTTCCGGTCTGCAGTGACCGGTCTACGCCTTAACAGCTACCATACGGTACCATAGGCAACTACGACACCACACCGGCACCACGTCTCAAACGCACAATGTGGGACGTGAAGACAAGTCGGTCCGAACGAGTATCGGCCGCTGGTCGTCTCGCCTTCTTGCGTGAACCTTCTTATCGACAACAGCGACAACGCTGCCTAGTGAAGCATAATTGTGCATTCTCTTTTATGTCGTCAACACCTGACATATTGACATTTAAAAACTAGCTATTGTGTACCGTTGTTTATCATCAATAAAAAATACATCGTACAAATAGGGAAATTTGTGTTGTTCTTTTATACTGACTGGCTCACCGCGGACTCACCGAGCACCTACCACCATAGCCGCGTCAGTGTGTTAACCACGTTAATTTTATTTAATAATAAATAATATTATCTTTTATTTTAATTTAAGTCACTATATATATTTATATATACCAAGGTATTAGACATATATTTTATATATTTTAAGTAGTACATATTTTTTTAAACTAATAATTTATAAATTAAAATTTGTGATCATCAAAAATTGACATAATATTATGTATTGTTATATTATTTAAAATAATATATACAAGTATATTTGGTACCTATTAATTTATGTTTTGATGTTTAATAATTTATAACTGTTTCTTTTTAAAAGTACAAATTATGTTCAATGAAATTGTAATAAAGTATAAAATTAATCATTATTTAAACCTTGATATTTGTTACAAAATACTTGAAACACTTATCAAATATTTAATTATAATTTTAAGATTTAAATTTTAGCTTAAATATAAATAGTTAACATATTTTAATGCATACATCGCAAACATTTGTGTAAGTAAAATATAATTTATAGAAAAAAAATTGTTATTCAAAAACTTATTAAACTTATTAAATATTATGTCGTTATCTTATAACTTATTAGTAACATACTAAGTACTAACATAGGTAAACTTTTATTTGCAAAAAAAAAAAAAGGTGAATGAATAATACCATTGATTATAAAAACTAGTGTATTTTCTGACTGATTTTAAAATTTTGGTGGAACATTTATACAAAGTCCACGAAAACCCGTTAAGACCTATTGTTTGTAGTGAAAATACGGGTGGTTTTGCTACACCGCCATCCTACAATGTTCCGTCGCGAGAGTTACAATTTTTTTTTGTAACTATTTATAGTTGTGTAGTGCTTATATACAAATTAACTGGATGCCGTTACCAGCCAATTACCCACTAACTTTGTGATTGTTATTGCTGCTGACCAATGTCTCCTACCGTGGTTCTGATACTCTATACTAAATGGCACCAGGTCGTTAAAGTCTATGTGTCCTGAGTCGTTGAACGGTGTCCAGATATGCTGACATCCGTATTCCTAGATTTATCATTCAGTTGTAAGTTCACACGTAGTATGTAGAAAAAAACAAATTCATACACATTTTTTGAAATGTATAATGAAAAAAAAAGTCTTTTTGAAGATATAATAAAATGTTGATTTGGCATTATAATAGGTATTAAATTTTCATTAATATGTTGCTCTACGCCTAAATGTAATCAAATTGTCTGTACAATGCGCCGTACAAAATGAGTAATGTAATACACGTCATAATGTATTACTATTATATATATATATATATTTGTTTGGTCATTTTAGATATAAATGTAGGTGTTTTTAGCTATAGATACTTACTAAACAATAAAAATTATGTTTGAATCATTCATCAACATGGACACCTGTTCGCGGTTTGAAAAAAAAATAATTTTATGTATTTTTAAGAGCGTAAAAATATGTTAGACTTGAGAAACATGTGTGCAATAGCAGAAAAAAATTCTTTAGTGCCCCTGGGGATGAATCTTGAAATAAGCCTTTATAGGTGACAGGTATTTTTGATGGAAGTATACCTACTTGTGTATTTTCCTCTCGAACAATTCGCTAATTTTAAGACGATTAAGTTTTTTTGCAATAATTTCAATAATTAGTTCTAGAATGGACTACTAAAAAATATTGTTCATAATCGAATAACGTTAGAAATAAAACTCCCGTTTATTGGTTCGTGGTTACGTGCTTTTGTTGAATTCCCATATTCGTAAATCAACCGGATTACCAAGTAGCAGAGATTAAGTGTTGAAATATTTCAATAATATTTGTACAAGAGAAAAAAAAGAAAAGAAGTTAGTTTATTAGCCTACTGAACGGTATGACCGTCAGTGCAATGCCAGAATACTCCGACTATTGCCACATTGACTGCGCTGAAGGTATCAATCAGTACAATGCAGGAATACTCTAACTATGCACTATTGATTGATACTAATACTGTCCGATAGGTTTTTATGGATGTCTTTCACCTTCAATGCGAAAGTCTGCCCGGGTGGGTCTTGCTGTAGCAAGATCAGTTGAATGACTATTGACCTGTGGTGGGTCGTATGGTGTTTTATACTCGTGTTATTGGTGATTAACTCCGGCGGTCCCGTGTTCTGTGACGGAACCACAAACTACAATCGCCGATAACGATACAACATTTTAATAACATAATAATAGGTATTATAATATTATTATAATAACATTAAAATATTCAATTTTAATATTTTTAAGTAGAAAATTGGCTCTAGTTCCTAGTTAGATTAGGATCTCTAATCTCTATTCTCTATTCTTAATACTAAAATAATTAGTTGTAGATTAATAATTTATATTTGAACATACACAACATTCAAACAGAGTCATAGATGTCAGACAATTGCAGAAACTTAAGTAAAAATAAAAACGTATTGAACTACAATATTTAATTAATTGATTAATTCAATTAATCCATACGTTTAAACATTATAATGCATACGTTTATATGACTACGTGAGAAAGATATACAATTTAGCACATATTTTTGTAATAAATGATGAAAATTTAATTATTGTACTTGACTGATTATATATTAATTTTCATCTAGTTATCATTGTATAATGAATTACCTATTTCAGAATTAAGAATATTTTATAAACAGTTTTTCAATACCACATATTTTTTATAAGTAGATAATTTTTGCTTTTACATACAATGCTAAGTTCAAATATTGATTAAATGTTATAACTTAAAAGTATTAGGAACAAACATATATCTTTTTTTTTCATTTAAAAATGAGTTCATAAAAATAGTTGTTTAATTATAAACTTAAGATTTTAGAAAATAATTTAAAACTTTTTGTGAAGAGCATTGACAAATCTACGTGAAAAATATTTGTAAACATTTTACTGAACGGTTTTAAAACTCAATTAAATTAGGTACAATAATAATTACAATCAAAACTGATGTAAAGTATATTATTAACAATAATAAAAAATAAACAGTTTTTCGGTATGTAGTTTATAAGTTCATTATATTCATTTAAAGAAAACAAATAACAATATTATTTAGTTAGCGTAATATTTTATAAGCATTTATCATAAATTATAATATAAATATGAAAGAATACATTACGTTTTATAGCCAGTGGCGTGGCAAGGGTAAAGCCAAGTGTGCCTATGAAATCATCACTCTTTTCCGAATTAAAATGTATGCATACATTTAGTTCAAGGGATATGGACACTGTAGGTCATAATATCGACGTATATTTTAGCGGGTGGTAAAAAACGAAAGAATACCATAAACGGCAATAACGCGCATTAAATTTGTGCTTTTTCACACCTACGTATCATTTATTACTTATATATGACCCATACGAGCTAATACCAAACTCGGTTTAGAAAAGTTTTCCGTGCCGTCACTAATTTAACCTTATAACTAACATGAAGTGATTCAGAAGAAACTTGACGAACTTTAATATTATTAAAATTAATACGAATTAACACTCCACAGAAATAAAGCCACAGAATAAATTAATTTTCATTAATTTCACTGTTTAAGTACATGACACTCTAATCACTAATATTACAGGCTTGTGATTTTAATATAATTATCATGGTATAATATGTTAATTATTATAAATATTAATACTTATTATTTTATATTGATTTCTTACACACAAACATTGCCATTTATTAAAATACATAAAAAAATAGTTGGTTGACTAAACATAACAAATGAAAACACGTTATCTTGGTGACCTTGATTTTAATATTATATTTTGTCGTAGTTACATGATACATGCATTATCAAAACAATAACTTTAAATACAGATTCTTTGTCGTTTTCAAATTATCTATATAAACTGTAGAATCTACTTATTTTGGAACACCACATAAAAGGGACAATAATAAAAGGGAATTATTAGCATAGTCCTGACATGTATCGGTTTGTTAATTATTCGGTTGATATGCCCAATGTGTCCCAATTAAGCGGACTCTACTGTATATATATATATATTTTATTATACTGCAATATTATAACCAGTACACGCCACACTAACGAAAATAATAATAATTTATGTACAAGTGCAGATCCTTAATCACCGAAAGCAACCAATTATATAACATATCGTGGCACTGAGGATAGCGGCAATGGTGAATAAGACAGCGGACAGTAGTACTGGCGAGTTAGACAGCGGACAGCGGTAACCGATTAATAGTAGAGGCGCGTTCGACTTTGATAGTGTCATATTATTTGCAGAGACTGTGCGGGGTGATTTGGTTGGAATATAACTTTCAGCTGTGCCGATTAAGAATATTCAATTACGATGTTGATGCGTGGACAACGACAGCGACTGAATGCAGACATAATATTATAGACATATATTAAAGACATAACTTTTACGGGGGACATAACCGACGAGGCGATAATTATAACTCATTGTTAGAACCTGTGCGATGCTGGAATAGCTGCCTCGTATTTTCTGTCATCGGATATCGACTTCCGAGTTATGTGGCCGGTGATCGCACTTTATTCGCATGTTAATCACCAATGTAATCGCCCACAATAACATCGCACTCCGCATCTGTTTGCCGTACGTTACTATCGTTACGCACAGTAATAAAAAAAAAAAGGGTCACGATATTCTTCCACCTCCGACCGGCCTAAACTCAAAGTAATATTATATTTCGAGGTGACTAGTGCCGTATACTTTTTATTCTTTTTAACCTTGTCCCATCCGTGTTCACTGTGTTATGCCATAGATTATCCGTAGTTTCATTTATATCTAATTTTCGTTAGTCATTATGTGTTATATATGAATTTAATAAGTTAAAACAATCGGAGAGTACCGTAAGTAATGAATGGCAAATTAAACGACTCAATGTAATAGCGAGTTAAGCAATGTCTGGACTCCGGATACTACCAAAATACATAAGTCATGAGGGTAGACTTTATAAACTTAGTGTTGTATAATATCTAAAGAACAATTGCATAATAAAACATTATTATTAGAATTCATATTCAGAATAAAGTATAAACATGGCACGACACTCTAAACAAATTGTCTAAAACTTAAAGATGAAAGCAAATACAACTTATATGATTTTTAAATCGTAATTATATTAGTCATAAGTACCTCGCCTCGTTACTTAGATTTAATTAGATCATAATATCAATACAATTATCAATATTATTTTATTTATAACGTATCCCTTATCTCGATACTTATTGTCGAAAAAACACAAAAAAAACTTTATATATAATTCGACATTAAAATAAATATAGTTTTGTTTTATTTAGTGTCTGATGTCAGCATTACAAAGTAGAAGCACACCGACGACAGTGTCGAACAAGCTTGGTTGCTCGGATTCAATGTAGTGCACGATCGAAAGTACAGTCCGACGACGACGAAGTGAGATTTACCGATCTGCCGGCAGTCGTTTTGGACACGCAACACAGCGTCGTTGTGTGTGAGCCCACCGCGTCTTTCGCCGAGTCACGGGCAATTTTCATAGCGATTGGCAAATGACCGACGTACACCTTGTATAGAAGAGCGTTGCCTCGGCCCGACGGACCGTCCGCACCGACGAATAATTGCCGGTATATCGCGATAGCTGGTGACATGTGTGTGCGTCTCGACGCGTTGTTGTCTCCGAAGGAAAAATCAATACAACGTGTCAAAAGCCATTAGTAACCAACCGGTGGCATCCGCAGGAATGCAGGATCACGAGACTTGCACAAGCACACTGTTGTTGGTTGACAGTTGTACGAATGTTTATTAAGTTAAAACATATTATAATATTGTCAATTGAATCAACAATCTGTTTTTTTGTTTTAATAATATGTGTTCTAATCATAAAATATAAATGTCACATTGTCACAACAATAATAGACCGAGTACTTGTGGGTAATCGAAATACTTGGCATTGTGCTATTACTCACCTGTGGAGAATTATAATATAGTAATTCAAAAAAGTTGAAAAGGTCCCTGAGCATAGTTAGTGAGTTTTAGTGTATGCTTGGTGTGTAGGTAGGTGTATGTATGTCAATAATATAATTTAGGTATCTACTAATGTGATTTAAAATGTTTCAATGTATGTATAGTATGTATAGTTCAATCGAAATTAGTAAAATATTATAATTAATAAAAAACTTTCTTAAAAGTACAGTACAAATCAAAGTCGTCCTTTAAAAAAATTATATCTACTGGCCGATTAGGATGATAAACGTAGGTTTCTGCTGGCTAATAATACAAACATCGCAATAACCGTCGCATGGAAAATGTTCGAAATTCTCGGTGCCTATGACGGATGAAATTTATTTTGAGTTTATTTTCATTTCAACAGTCCTAGACGTTTAACATCATTATTACTTTTTCTCCACATTAAGCCACATTTTAATATTAATATTAAAGTAGCTGTCTTATAATATTCGACTTTATTAATAACGGCATTAGCATCATCCATGTTGATATACTCAATTGGTAAGTGTTATAAACATTATTCAAAGCATGATGCGACTATGCATGCAGAACAACAGCCGTAGTAGACCCGACGTACATCACACGTTGTTCAAAGATATTACAATTGTAGAAGTCTTAAAAATTGTCATGAGCCAACCAGAAGACTCCATTATGGAAACACCGGAGATTGAGACTGTGGAATTGGTCAACAAAGAACAAATTTTTCAAACTTTTCGCAAAATATATTTAAAAAAAGTGACTGCAAAATAGGTTCAATAGTTAGTAGTTAGAACTACCGAGGAGAACTATGAAAAAAGAATGAAAAAAATATGCAACCAGATAAAGGTGTTAAAAAGTGTAGCGCTGTAGCAGCAGTTCAATGGGACTGATGGACAGGAATTTGGTAAGAAAAATCAAGAATCCCCCTTCTCGGGTGAAATTATTTACGTATTTATGTTACGGGCAAAGTAAGAATTCGGACCTTTTGCACTTCAACCGATTTTCAAAGGCAAAGTTGAAATAATTGTCCGGGCGTTGTATACAGTACCCAATTCGATTTCAGCACTGTAGGTTAAATATTGATTATAATAAAAATTATATAAATCTTACAGGGTACTTAAATAATCATAAAAAAATCTAAAATACATGCTACGTAAAATATTTTCATTACAGTATAATTAAAATTATTATGATTATCATATTCTACAATTATTAGGTATTATAGTCTGTAATACACAAAATTGTCGTTGTCTAGTGTAGGTATACCCTCCCCGTATTGGTCATGGACGGCGGGTGGTGACGACGATGGGCTCTATCGTTTACCGTCGCATATTGACGAGTGACAACAATGTCGTTCGTGGACAGACGGCGGTGATCATGTGGGTGGATGACATAGATACAATGTGAGTTTCAACGGAAACCGTGGCAAGTATTCATGAACCAACTCATCTCGAGCTCAAAGAGTTGGAACACTACGACAACTACTGCAACGACCACTGCTGAGGAAGCATCTTCACTGTTCTCCTGGCAACGGCTACGTCGCTTTCCGTCGTCGTCCACGCTCAACGGGTAATGATCTATCCGCTTCTCCGTAGTCGATCAGCCGGCTTCAGAGCGGAAATCAAGCATTCGCGCCGGAAATAACAGACCATCCGGAATAAAGCCGGTGATTGGAACTGCGGTGACTACGTTTGCACTGTTCTACACTACGCTGTCCAGTTCGGAAATCTATTATTGACTATTGGCTCTATGGACTGTCTCGTCGATGTACACCGATTATCGTCTAGAACCTGTTCCTTCCGCGACAGCGTATGTTTACATCCACCATATAACTGAATTATAGGTCACATCGTGGTCGAAATCAGTGACGGTTCAGACAGTTTTTCTATACAGAGTTTGGAACTAGGTGCTTATAAGACTTGTGATAAATGATACGTGTACGTGTCTTACAATTTTTAAATTTATTATTCGTATTTAAATAATTGTATTATTATACAAATAATAATAATAATAATAATATATTTAATTTATTTTAATTTTATCTTTAAATATCGATACAATAGATTTGTGCGAGGAGCAACCCGATGTGACGAGCTGTAGTGGGTCGATGCGGTAATAGTTTATGTCAACAGGTAATATTGTCCGCTGACAGTCGATCGTTTGTGATTAGTGTTTACTGCACGTCTTGGAACATTTCTGGCACTAGCTGTGCGGTGATAGTGCATAGCGTTAGTTTTTATGAGACACGGAATAGAAGGGAATAAAAAATATTATAAACAGTAAACTATAATAAAAAAAATGTATTGAGAATATATAATTGATAAACAATTCCGACAGTAAAATCCATATAACAATAAGTAGTCGTGATACGTTGTATTGATAATGATTAATGAATAAAGAAAATTATTCAAAACTAAAGGATTGTGTATCACATTACTCGTCTTGTACGGCGCATTGTACAGACAATTTGATTACATTTATGCTTAGAGCAATATATTAATTATAATATAAAATCTATTATAATGTCTAATAGACATTTTATTGTATCTTATAAAAGACATACAGTTCATTGTAGATGAAAAAAAAACATTTCAAAAAATGTGTATGAATTTGTTTTTTATATATACTCCGTGTGAACTTACAACTGAATGATAATTCTAGGAATACGGATGTCAGCATATCTGGACCCACGAAAATGTTCAACGACGCAAGACACATACACTTTAACGACCTGGTGCCATATAGTAGAGAGTATCAGAACCACGGTAGGAGACATTGGTCAGCAGCAATCACAATAAAATTGTTAGTGGGTAATTAGCTGGTAACGGCATCCAGTTGATTTTTATATAAGCATTACACAATTATAAATAGTTAAAAAAAAAAATTGCAACTCACGTGACGTCACGTAACACTGTAGGATGGTGGTGTATCGAAACCGTACGTATATAAACTATAATCAGTGGTTCTTAACCGGTGTTCCGTGGACTTGGTATAAGTGATCCACCAAAATTTTAATATCAGTCAGAAAAATACTAGTATTTATAATCAATGGAATTATTCATTCAACCTTTTTTTTTTGCAAATAAAAATTTACGTATGTTAGTATGTTACTAATAAGTAGTAACATAAACAACATGATATATGATAAGTTAAATATAGTTCATTTTTTACTTTTAAATTTGAATACAGGTTATAATCAACGTAGGAACACGATATATTTATTTTAACAATTAATTTTATGATTATTATACAATTTACTTACGTTATAATATATTCAGTTTTTATACTATCAATTTTCTTCAATATTCATTTAATAACTATATTGTATGATATAGTTATACGTATACTGATACGTATATATGGTGACTGATATAGCAACGGCCGGCATCCGAAGTGTAAAAGATGGTATTTTGCCGCGTTAACGTAAAGAGCGTGGAATTACACAAAGATATATGTCGCTGTTGACGAACCGACGACGTACATCAAATTGTGGTACTCCGGTGAATCTTTCGTATGTGGCGATTCAGGATCGGGAGTATGTAAAAGAGGAGGCACTACGGAGTTTGGCAACAAATCACCAGCGTACGTTCTCCGGCATCTCGTCGAGTGACGAGTTCACGGGTGTCGCAAGCTCCGATGTAGACGCGTTAGACCCCCTCTGTATTGCGGACAGCCGAACGACACCCGACTTTTACAATTGCGTGGCACGGCGGCGGCGGAGACAAGGTGGTCAGTGGTACCGGAGTGGACAGCGACGCTGCCTCGATGACACCATTACAGCAGTTATGGCAATCGTTACTGATTTACGACAGCTCGATATTTAATCGTTACGGAGCAATGTGACCGACTGTTTGTTTGAGACAAAACGTCGCATTATGCGTACAAAGGTAACGACAAACTGTAGAGAAGTTGCTTGCGGCGATCGAACAACCGGCGAAAAGGCTGGACAACAATGATAAAAATATTAAAAACGTACTGAAACGTTTAAAACCGAAATGTCTCACCTAGAAATATTGTAAAAGTAAAAAATTGAAATAAATCAAATATCATGTGAAATATGGGATTACGGAAACACACGACTAATGGTTAACATATTTATGTGTGTTGTTGTGGTGGCACGACGGTACTGAACGATATACATGTATTATATATATTCTGACTGTGGCTGTGGCCTCACCGACAGGTAATTTGATTGGAAGTGCCGTTAACCATCGCAACGCTGACCTGTGAAAAATGTTCTCTGTCTTCCTAACATGCCACTATCACTGTAATATTTGGTACTTTAGTCAGACGGCATCTAAACCGCGCTTTCACCACCATGTTACCAAAGTCTTTGGGTGGCCGAATAAAGTGCGTAATTAACTTAAAACGGTTTAATAAACTTACTTATTTCAGTGGCGTCATTTGTATGTGCAGGCTATTTGAGATCCAATATTGTTGTAATAAGTTTAAACCCAAATTAATAGTAATTTGCACTTAAAATGGCCTACTTTAAACACCATACGTAGTAAAAATTTAAATAACGCCACTGAATTATTGCAGCATTTTCTCAATGTCGCAGACGAACTGTTCAACAACAACAGACCGGGTCGATAAACAAATTACCAGTATTATATATGTGATGGCAATACGAGCAATGCAAATAACATACCAAGATGAATGGTGAATTGCTGAGCGACTACATATTTTACGTACAAAAACGATATTAAGGTGTAACAATACAATCGTCACTCAATCAACACTAACTAATTTGTAGTTATGTACATTATTATCATTTATTTATTCAATACCTAAAGGATCTAACATTATTTCTCAAAAAACATATAGCAAAAAATATCCATTCGGCTATAAATTATAAAGTTCCGGATTAACGGTATAATCCACCAAGTGTCAAGTAATAGTGCAGAAAGTATGTTGAAAAACTTCGAATAGACATTGTAATGTGGGAGGAAGGTCTGAAGTCTCTGGTACAGGTTTCCACGTTTTTAGAGTCATCGCGTGTACGCTTCCGCCTTAAAAACACGTAAAATTAGATTTTTAGGTGATAAACGTCAATTAATGAACAGGGGCCGTGGGCGGCCGTAGAATAAAAAAAAAAATATCGACAATTTGGTGTTTTTTTGCGCGTACACCGTTTTAGGGACCCGTCTGACAATGCGTGTAAAGTTTCAGAGTCGAAAATTAAA
Source organism: Rhopalosiphum maidis (assembly GCF_003676215.2). Classification (NCBI taxonomy): domain Eukaryota; kingdom Metazoa; phylum Arthropoda; class Insecta; order Hemiptera; family Aphididae; genus Rhopalosiphum; species Rhopalosiphum maidis. The sequence goes on along the minus strand of NC_040877.1, from coordinate 229,802 downwards.
TCCTTCATCACGAAAACTTACAAAACATTATTTTTCAAAAAAGTGGTTTTTACCGTACTTAGGTGGTTTAAATTTGGATTTTCGGCAATTTTCTGATATAGGAGGAAGGTCCGACGGTCTCTTGTACAGTTTCCAAGTTTTTAGAGTCATCGCGTGTAGGCTTCCACCTTAAAAACACGTAAAATTAGATTTTTAGGTGAAAAACGTCAATAAATGAACAGGGGCCGTGGGCGGCCGTAGAATAAAAAAAAAATATCGACAATTTGGTGTTTTTTTGCGCGTAAACCGTTTTAGGAACCCGTCTGACAATGCGTGTAAAGTTTCAGAGTCGAAAAATAAACCCTTCACCACGAAAACTTACAAAACATTATTTTTCAAAAAAGTGGTTTTTACCGTACTTAGGTGGTTTAAATTTGGATTTTTGGCAATTTTCTGATATAGGAGGAAGGTCCGACGGTCCCTTGTACAGTTTCCAAGTTTTTAGAGTCATCGCGTGTACGCTTCCGCCTTAAAAACACGTAAAATTAGATTTTTAGGTGAAAAACGTCAATAAATGAACAGGGGCCGTGGGCGGCCGTAGAATAAAAAAAAAATATCGACAATTAGGTGTTTTTTTGCGCCTAAACCGTTTTAGTAACGCGTCCGACGTTACGCGTAAAGTTTCAGAGTCGAAAAATAAATCCTTCACCACGAAAACTTGCAAACCATTATTTTTCAAAAAAGTGATTTTTACCGTACTTAGGTGGTTTAAATTTGGATTTTCGGTAATTTTCTGATATAGGAGGAAGGTCCGACGGTCCCTTGTACAGATTTCAAGTTTTTAGAGTCATCGCGTGTACGCTTCCGTCCTAAAAATACGTAAATTTAGATTTTTTGGTGAAAAACGTCAAAAAATGAACATAGGGCGTAGGGGGCCGTAATATAAAAAAAAAATATCGACTATTTGGAGTTTTTTTTGCGCTTAAACCGTTTTAGTAACCCGTACGACGTTGCGCGTAAAGTTTCAGAGTCGTAAAATAAATCCTTCACCACGAAAACTTGCAGACCATTATTTTTCAAAAAAGTGGTTTTTACCGTACTTAGGTGGTTTAAATTTGGATTTTCGGTAATTTTCTGATATAGGAGGAAGGTCCGACGGTCCCTTGTAAAGGATCTAAGTTTTTAAAGTCATCGCGTGTACGCTTCCGTCTTAGAAATACGTAAATTTAGATTATTTGGTGAAAAACGACAATAAATGAACATAGGGCGTGGGGGGCCGTACAATAAAAAAAAAATATCGACTATTTGGCGTTTTTTTGCGCGTAAACCGTTTTAGGAACCCGTCCGACGTTGCGCGTAAAGTTTCAGAGTCGAAAAATAAATCCTTCACCACGAAAACTTGCAAACCATTATTTTTCAAAAAAGTGGTTTTTACCGTACTTAGGTGGTTTAGATTTGGATTTTCGGTAATTTTCTGATATAGGAGGAAGGTTCGACGGTCCCTTGTACAGATTTCAAGTTTTTAGAGTCATCGCGTGTACGCTTCCGTCCTAAAAATACGTAAATTTAGATTTTTTGGTGAAAAACGTCAATAGATGAACAGAAATCGTGGGGGGCCGTAATATAAAAAAAAATATCGACTTTTTGGCATTTTTTTGCGCCTAAACCGTTTTAGTAACGCGTCCGACGTTACGCGTAAAGTTTCAGAGTCGAAAAATAAATCCTTCACCACGAAAACTTGCAGACCATTATTTTTCAAAAAAGTGGTTTTTACCGTACTTAGGTGGTTTATATTTGGATTTTCGGTAATTTTTTGATATAGGAGGAAGGTCCGACGGTCCCTTGTAAAGGATCTAAGTTTTTAGAGTCATCGCGTGTACGCTTCCGTCCTAAAAATACGTAAATTTAGATTTTTTGGTGAAAAACGTCAATAAATGAACAGAAATCGTGGGGGGCCGTAATATAAAAAAAAAATATCGACTATTTGGCGTTTTTTTGCGCGTAAACCGTTTTAGGAACCCGTCCGACGTTGCGCGTAAAGTTTCAGAGTCGAAAAATAAATCCTTCACCACGAAAACTTGCAAACCATTATTTTTCAAAAAAGTGGTTTTTACCGTACTTAGGTGGTTTAAATTTGGATTTTCGGTAATTTTTTGATATAGGAGGAAGGTTCGACGGTCCCTTGTACAGATTTCAAGTTTTTAGAGTCATCGCGTGTACGCTTCCGTCTGAAAAATACGTAAATTTAGATTTTTTGGTGAAAAACGTCAAAAAATGAACATAGGGCGTAGGGGGCCGTAATATAAAAAAAAAATATCGACTATTTGGAGTTTTTTTGCGCGTAAACCGTTTTAGTAACCCGTACGACGTTGCGCGTAAAGTTTCAGAGTCGTAAAATAAATCCTTCACCACGAAAACTTGCAGACCATTATTTTTCAAAAAAGTGGTTTTTACCGTACTTAGGTGGTTTAAATTTGGATTTTCGGTAATTTTCTGATATAGGAGGAAGGTCCGACGGTCCCTTGTAAAGGATCTAAGTTTTTAAAGTCATCGCGTGTACGCTTCCGTCTTAGAAATACGTAAATTTAGATTATTTGGTGAAAAATGTCAATAAATGAACATAGGGCGTGGGGGGCCGTACAATAAAAAAAAAATATCGACTATTTGGCGTTTTTTTGCGCGTAAACCGTTTTAGGAACCCGTCCGACGTTGCGCGTAAAGTTTCAGAGTCGAAAAATAAATCCTTCACCACGAAAACTTGCAAACCATTATATTTCAAAAAAGTGGTTTTTACCGTACTTAGGTGGTTTAGATTTGGATTTTCGGTAATTTTTTGATATAGGAGGAAGGTCCGACGGTCCCTTGTAAAGGATCTAAGTTTTTAGAGTCATCGCGTGTACGCTTCCGTCTGAAAAATACGTAAATTTAGATTTTTTGGTGAAAAACGTCAATAAATGAACAGAAATCGTGGGGGGCCGTACTATAAAAAAAAAATATCGACTATTTGGCATTTTTTTGCGCCTAAACCGTTTTAGGAACCCGTCCGACGTTGCGTGTAAAGTTTCAGAGTCGAAAAATAAAGCCTTCTCCAAGAAATCTTGCAAACCATTATTTTTCAAAAAAGTGGTTTTTACCGTACTTAGGTGGTTTAAATTTGGATTTTCGGTAATTTTTTGATATAGGAGGAAGGTTCGACGGTCCCTTGTACAGATTTCAAGTTTTTAGAGTCATCGCGTGTACGCTTCCGTCTGAAAAATACGTAAATTTAGATTTTTTGGTGAAAAACGTCAAAAAATGAACATAGGGCGTAGGGGGCCGTAATATAAAAAAAAAATATCGACTATTTGGAGTTTTTTTGCGCGTAAACCGTTTTAGTAACCCGTACGACGTTGCGCGTAAAGTTTCAGAGTCGTAAAATAAATCCTTCACCACGAAAACTTGCAGACCATTATTTTTCAAAAAAGTGGTTTTTACCGTACTTAGGTGGTTTATATTTGGATTTTCGGTAATTTTTTGATATAGGAGGAAGGTCCGACGGTCCCTTGTAAAGGATCTAAGTTTTTAGAGTCATCGCGTGTACGCTTCCGTCCTAAAAATACGTAAATTTAGATTTTTTGGTGAAAAACGTCAATAAATGAACAGAAATCGTGGGGGGCCGTAATATAAAAAAAAATATCGACTATTTGGCGTTTTTTTGCGCGTAAACCGTTTTAGGAACCCGTCCGACGTTGCGCGTAAAGTTTCAGAGTCGAAAAATAAATCCTTCACCACGAAAACTTGCAAACCATTATTTTTCAAAAAAGTGGTTTTTACCGTACTTAGGTGGTTTAAATTTGGATTTTCGGTAATTTTTTGATATAGGAGGAAGGTTCGACGGTCCCTTGTACAGATTTCAAGTTTTTAGAGTCATCGCGTGTACGCTTCCGTCTGAAAAATACGTAAATTTAGATTTTTTGGTGAAAAACGTCAAAAAATGAACATAGGGCGTAGGGGGCCGTAATATAAAAAAAAAATATCGACTATTTGGAGTTTTTTTGCGCGTAAACCGTTTTAGTAACCCGTACGACGTTGCGCGTAAAGTTTCAGAGTCGTAAAATAAATCCTTCACCACGAAAACTTGCAGACCATTATTTTTCAAAAAAGTGGTTTTTACCGTACTTAGGTGGTTTAAATTTGGATTTTCGGTAATTTTCTGATATAGGAGGAAGGTCCGACGGTCCCTTGTAAAGGATCTAAGTTTTTAAAGTCATCGCGTGTACGCTTCCGTCTTAGAAATACGTAAATTTAGATTATTTGGTGAAAAATGTCAATAAATGAACATAGGGCGTGGGGGGCCGTACAATAAAAAAAAAATATCGACTATTTGGCGTTTTTTTTGCGCGTAAACCGTTTTAGGAACCCGTCCGACGTTGCGCGTAAAGTTTCAGAGTCGAAAAATAAATCCTTCACCACGAAAACTTGCAAACCATTATATTTCAAAAAAGTGGTTTTTACCGTACTTAGGTGGTTTAGATTTGGATTTTCGGTAATTTTTTGATATAGGAGGAAGGTCCGACGGTCCCTTGTAAAGGATCTAAGTTTTTAGAGTCATCGCGTGTACGCTTCCGTCTGAAAAATACGTAAATTTAGATTTTTTGGTGAAAAACGTCAATAAATGAACAGAAATCGTGGGGGGCCGTACTATAAAAAAAAATATCGACTATTTGGCAGTTTTTTTGCGCCTAAACCGTTTTAGGAACCCGTCCGACGTTGCGTGTAAAGTTTCAGAGTCGAAAAATAAAGCCTTCTCCAAGAAATCTTGCAAACCATTATTTTTCAAAAAAGTGGTTTTTACCGTACTTAGGTGGTTTAAATTTGGATTTTCGGTAATTTTTTGATATAGGAGGAAGGTCGACGGTCCCTTGTACAGGATTTCAAGTTTTTAAAGTCATCGCGTGTACGCTTCCGTCTTAGAAATACGTAAATTTAGATTATTTTGGTGAAAAACGTCAATAAATGAACATAGGGCGTAGGGGGGCCGTAATATAAAAAAAAAATATCGACTATTTGGAGTTTTTTTGCGCGTAAACCGTTTTAGTAACCCGTACGACGTTGCGCGTAAAGTTTCAGAGTCGTAAAATAAATCCTTCTACCACGAAATCTTGCAGACCATTATTTTTCAAAAAAGTGGTTTTTACCGTACTTAGGTGGTTTAAATTTGGATTTTCGGTAATTTTCTGATATAGGAGGAAGGTCCGACGGTCCCTTGTAAAGGATCTAAGTTTTTAAAGTCATCGCGTGTACGCTTCCGTCTTAAAAATACGTAAATTTAGATTATTTGGTGAAAAACGTCAATAAATGAACAGAAATCGTGGGGGCCGTACTATAAAAAAAAAATATCGACTATTTGGCATTTTTTTGCGCCTAAACCGTTTTAGGAACCCGTCCGACGTTGCGTGTAAAGTTTCAGAGTCGAAAAATAAATCCTTCTCCAAGAAATCTTGCAAACCATTATTTTCAAAAAAGTGGTTTTTACCGTACTTAGGTGGTTTAAATTTGGATTTTCGGTAATTTTTGATATAGGAGGAAGGTTCGACGGTCCCTTGTACAGATTTCAAGTTTTTAGAGTCATCGCGTGTACGCTTCCGTCTGAAAAATACGTAAATTTAGATTTTTTGGTGAAAAACGTCAAAAAATGAACATAGGGCGTAGGGGGCCGTAATATAAAAAAAAAATATCGACTATTTGGAGTTTTTTTGCGCGTAAACCGTTTTAGTAACCCGTACGACGTTGCGCGTAAAGTTTCAGAGTCGTAAAATAAATCCTTCACCACGAAAACTTGCAGACCATTATTTTTCAAAAAAGTGGTTTTTACCGTACTTAGGTGGTTTATATTTGGATTTTCGGTAATTTTTTGATATAGGAGGAAGGTCCGACGGTCCCTTGTAAAGGATCTAAGTTTTTAGAGTCATCGCGTGTACGCTTCCGTCCTAAAAATACGTAAATTTAGATTTTTTGGTGAAAAACGTCAATAAATGAACAGAAATCGTGGGGGGCCGTAATATAAAAAAAAATATCGACTATTTGGCGTTTTTTTGCGCGTAAACCGTTTTAGGAACCCGTCCGACGTTGCGCGTAAAGTTTCAGAGTCGAAAAATAAATCCTTCACCACGAAAACTTGCAAACCATTATTTTTCAAAAAAGTGGTTTTTACCGTACTTAGGTGGTTTAAATTTGGATTTTCGGTAATTTTTTGATATAGGAGGAAGGTTCGACGGTCCCTTGTACAGATTTCAAGTTTTTAGAGTCATCGCGTGTACGCTTCCGTCTGAAAAATACGTAAATTTAGATTTTTTGGTGAAAAACGTCAAAAAATGAACATAGGGCGTAGGGGGCCGTAATATAAAAAAAAAATATCGACTATTTGGAGTTTTTTTGCGCGTAAACCGTTTTAGTAACCCGTACGACGTTGCGCGTAAAGTTTCAGAGTCGTAAAATAAATCCTTCACCACGAAAACTTGCAGACCATTATTTTTCAAAAAAGTGGTTTTTACCGTACTTAGGTGGTTTAAATTTGGATTTTCGGTAATTTTCTGATATAGGAGGAAGGTCCGACGGTCCCTTGTAAAGGATCTAAGTTTTTAAAGTCATCGCGTGTACGCTTCCGTCTTAGAAATACGTAAATTTAGATTATTTGGTGAAAAATGTCAATAAATGAACATAGGGCGTGGGGGGCCGTACAATAAAAAAAAATATCGACTATTTGGCGTTTTTTTGCGCGTAAACCGTTTTAGGAACCCGTCCGACGTTGCGCGTAAAGTTTCAGAGTCGAAAAATAAATCCTTCACCACGAAACTTGCAAACCATTATATTTCAAAAAAGTGGTTTTTACCGTACTTAGGTGGTTTAGATTTGGATTTTCGGTAATTTTTTGATATAGGAGGAAGGTCCGACGGTCCCTTGTAAAGGATCTAAGTTTTTAGAGTCATCGCGTGTACGCTTCCGTCTGAAAAATACGTAAATTTAGATTTTTTGGTGAAAAACGTCAATAAATGAACATAATGCGTGGGGGGCCGTACTATAAAAAAAAAATATCGACTATTTGGCATTTTTTTGCGCCTAAACCGTTTTAGGAACCCGTCCGACGTTGCGTGTAAAGTTTCAGAGTCGAAAAATAAAGCCTTCTCCAAGAAATCTTGCAAACCATTATTTTTCAAAAAAGTGGTTTTTACCGTACTTAGGTGGTTTAAATTTGGATTTTCGGTAATTTTTTGATATAGGAGGAAGGTTCGACGGTCCCTTGTACAGATTTCAAGTTTTTAGAGTCATCGCGTGTACGCTTCCGTCTGAAAAATACGTAAATTTAGATTTTTTGGTGAAAAACGTCAAAAAATGAACATAGGGCGTAGGGGGCCGTAATATAAAAAAAAAATATCGACTATTTGGAGTTTTTTTGCGCGTAAACCGTTTTAGTAACCCGTACGACGTTGCGCGTAAAGTTTCAGAGTCGTAAAATAAATCCTTCACCACGAAAACTTGCAGACCATTATTTTTCAAAAAAGTGGTTTTTACCGTACTTAGGTGGTTTAAATTTGGATTTTCGGTAATTTTCTGATATAGGAGGAAGGTCCGACGGTCCCTTGTAAAGGATCTAAGTTTTTAAAGTCATCGCGTGTACGCTTCCGTCTTAGAAATACGTAAATTTAGATTATTTGGTGAAAAACGTCAATAAATGAACATAGGGCGTGGGGGGCCGTACAATAAAAAAAAATATCGACTATTTGGCATTTTTTTGCGCCTAAACCGTTTTAGGAACCCGTCCGACGTTGCGTGTAAAGTTTCAGAGTCGAAAATAAAGCCTTCTCCAAGAAATCTTGCAAACCATTATTTTTCAAAAAAGTGGTTTTTACCGTACTTAGGTGGTTTAGATTTGGATTTTCGGCAATTTTCTGATATAGGAGGAAGGTCCGACGGTCCCTTGTACAGGATCTAAGTTTTTAGAGTCATCGCGTGTACGCTTCCGTCCTAAAAATACGTAAATTTAGATTTTTTGGTAAAAACGTCAAAAAATGAACATAGGGCGTAGGGGGGCCGTAATATAAAAAAAAAATATCGACTATTTGGCGTTTTTTTGCGCGTAAACCGTTTGAGGACCCGTCCGACGTTGCGCGTAAAGTTTCAGAGTCGAAAAATAAATCCTTCACCACGAAAACTTGCAGACCATTATTTTTCAAAACAGTGGTTTTTACCGTACTTAGGTGGTTTAAATTTGGATTTTCGGTAATTTTCTGATATAGGAGGAACGTCCGACGGTCCCTTGTACAGATTTCAAGTTTTTAGAGTCATCGCGTGTACGCTTCCGTCCTAAAAATACGTAAATTTAGATTTTTTGGTGAAAAAAGTCAATAAATGAACAGAATCGTGGGGGGCCGTAATATAAAAAAAAATATCGACTATTTGGCGTTTTTTTGCGCGTAAACCGTTTTAGGAACCCGTCCGACGTTGCGCGTAAAGTTTCAGAGTCGAAAAATAAATCCTTCACCACGAAAACTTGCAAACCATTATTTTTCAAAAAAGTGGTTTTTACCGTACTTAGGTGGTTTATATTTGGATTTTCGGTAATTTTTTGATATAGGAGGAAGGTCCGACGGTCCCTTGTAAAGGATCTAAGTTTTTAGAGTCATCGCGTGTACGCTTCCGTCCTAAAAATACGTAAATTTAGATTTTTTGGTGAAAAACGTCAATAAATGAACAGAAATCGTGGGGGGCCGTAATATAAAAAAAAATATCGACTATTTGGCGTTTTTTTGCGCGTAAACCGTTTTAGGAACCCGTCCGACGTTGCGCGTAAAGTTTCAGAGTCGAAAAATAAATCCTTCACCACGAAAACTTGCAAACCATTATTTTTCAAAAAAGTGGTTTTTACCGTACTTAGGTGGTTTAAATTTGGATTTTCGGTAATTTTTTGATATAGGAGGAAGGTTCGACGGTCCCTTGTACAGATTTCAAGTTTTTAGAGTCATCGCGTGTACGCTTCCGTCTGAAAAATACGTAAATTTAGATTTTTTGGTGAAAAACGTCAAAAAATGAACATAGGGCGTAGGGGGCCGTAATATAAAAAAAAAATATCGACTATTTGGAGTTTTTTTGCGCGTAAACCGTTTTAGTAACCCGTACGACGTTGCGCGTAAAGTTTCAGAGTCGTAAAATAAATCCTTCACCACGAAAACTTGCAGACCATTATTTTTCAAAAAAGTGGTTTTTACCGTACTTAGGTGGTTTAAATTTGGATTTTCGGTAATTTTCTGATATAGGAGGAAGGTCCGACGGTCCCTTGTAAAGGATCTAAGTTTTTAAAGTCATCGCGTGTACGCTTCCGTCTTAGAAATACGTAAATTTAGATTATTTGGTGAAAAATGTCAATAAATGAACATAGGGCGTGGGGGCCGTACAATAAAAAAAAAATATCGACTATTTGGCGTTTTTTTGCGCGTAAACCGTTTTAGGAACCCGTCCGACGTTGCGCGTAAAGTTTCAGAGTCGAAAAATAAATCCTTCACCACGAAAACTTGCAAACCATTATATTTCAAAAAAGTGGTTTTTACCGTACTTAGGTGGTTTAGATTTGGATTTTCGGTAATTTTTTGATATAGGAGGAAGGTCCGACGGTCCCTTGTAAAGGATCTAAGTTTTTAGAGTCATCGCGTGTACGCTTCCGTCTGAAAAATACGTAAATTTAGATTTTTTGGTGAAAAACGTCAATAAATGAACAGAAATCGTGGGGGGGCCGTACTATAAAAAAAAAATATCGACTATTTGGCATTTTTTTTGCGCCTAAACCGTTTTAGGAACCCGTCCGACGTTGCGTGTAAAGTTTCAGAGTCGAAAAATAAAGCCTTCTCCAAGAAATCTTGCAAACCATTATTTTTCAAAAAAGTGGTTTTTACCGTACTTAGGTGGTTTAAATTTGGATTTTCGGTAATTTTTTGATATAGGAGGAAGGTTCGACGGTCCCTTGTACAGATTTCAAGTTTTTAGAGTCATCGCGTGTACGCTTCCGTCTGAAAAATACGTAAATTTAGATTTTTTGGTGAAAAACGTCAAAAAATGAACATAGGGCGTAGGGGGCCGTAATATAAAAAAAAAATATCGACTATTTGGAGTTTTTTTGCGCGTAAACCGTTTTAGTAACCCGTACGACGTTGCGCGTAAAGTTTCAGAGTCGTAAAATAAATCCTTCACCACGAAAACTTGCAGACCATTATTTTTCAAAAAAGTGGTTTTTACCGTACTTAGGTGGTTTAAATTTGGATTTTCGGTAATTTTCTGATATAGGAGGAAGGTCCGACGGTCCCTTGTAAAGGATCTAAGTTTTTAAAGTCATCGCGTGTACGCTTCCGTCTTAGAAATACGTAAATTTAGATTTTTTGGTGAAAAACGTCAATAAATGAACATAGGGCGTGGGGGGCCGTACAATAAAAAAAAAATATCGACTATTTGGCATTTTTTTGCGCCTAAACCGTTTTAGGAACCCGTCCGACGTTGCGTGTAAAGTTTCAGAGTCGAAAAATAAAGCCTTCTCCAAGAAATCTTGCAAACCATTATTTTTCAAAAAGTGGTTTTTACCGTACTTAGGTGGTTTAGATTTGGATTTTCGGCAATTTTCTGATATAGGAGGAAGGTCCGACGGTCCCTTGTACAGGATCTAAGTTTTAGAGTCATCGCGTGTACGCTTCCGTCCTAAAAATACGTAAATTTAGATTTTTTGGTAAAACGTCAAAAAATGAACATAGGGCGTAGGGGGCCGTAATATAAAAAAAAAATATCGACTATTTGGCGTTTTTTTGCGCGTAAACCGTTTGAGGAACCCGTCCGACGTTGCGCGTAAAGTTTCAGAGTCGAAAAATAATCCTTCACCACGAAAACTTGCAGACCATTATTTTTCAAAACAGTGGTTTTTACCGTACTTAGGTGGTTTAAATTTGGATTTTCGGTAATTTTTCTGATATAGGAGGAACGTCCGACGGTCCCTTGTACAGATTTCAAGTTTTTAGAGTCATCGCGTGTACGCTTCCGTCCTAAAAATACGTAAATTTAGATTTTTTGGTGAAAAAAGTCAATAAATGAACAGAAATCGTGGGGGGCCGTAATATAAAAAAAAATATCGACTATTTGGCGTTTTTTTGCGCGTAAACCGTTTTAGGAACCCGTCCGACGTTGCGCGTAAAGTTTCAGAGTCGAAAAATAAATCCTTCACCACGAAAACTTGCAAACCATTATTTTTCAAAAAGTGGTTTTTACCGTACTTAGGTGGTTTAATATTTGGATTTTCGGTAATTTTTTGATATAGGAGGAAGGTCCGACGGTCCCTTGTAAAGATTTCAAGTTTTTAGAGTCATCGCGTGTACGCTTCCGTCCTAAAAATACGTAAATTTAGATTATTTGGTGAAAAACGTCAATAAATGAACATAATGCGTGGGGGGGCCGTAATATAAAAAAAAATATCGACTATTTGGCGTTTTTTTGCGCGTAAACCGTTTTAGGAATCCGTCCGACGTTGCGCGTAAAGTTTCAGAGTCGAAAAATAAATCCTTCACCACGAAAACTTGCAGACCATTATTTTCAAAAAAGTGGTTTTTACCGTACTTAGGTGGTTTAAATTTGGATTTTCGGTAATTTTTTGATATAGGAGGAAGGTTCAGACGGTCCCTTGTACAGATTCAAGTTTTTTAGAGTCATCGCGTGTACGCTTCCGTCTGAAAAATACGTAAATTTAGATTTTTTGGTGAAAAACGTCAAAAAATGAACATAGGGCGTAGGGGGGCCGTAATATAAAAAAAAATATCGACTATTTGGAGTTTTTTTGCGCGTAAACCGTTTTAGTAACCCGTACGACGTTGCGCGTAAAGTTTCAGAGTCGTAAAATAAATCCTTCACCACGAAAACTTGCAGACCATTATTTTTCAAAAAAGTGGTTTTTACCGTACTTAGGTGGTTTAAATTTGGATTTTCGGTAATTTTCTGATATAGGAGGAAGGTCCGACGGTCCCTTGTAAAGGATCTAAGTTTTTAAAGTCATCGCGTGTACGCTTCCGTCTTAGAAATACGTAAATTTAGATTATTTGGTGAAAAACGTCAATAAATGAACAAAGGGCGTGGGGGGCCGTACAATAAAAAAAAATATCGACTATTTGGCGTTTTTTTGCGCGTAAACCGTTTTAGGAACCCGTCCGACGTTGCGCGTAAAGTTTCAGAGTCGAAAAATAAATCCTTCACCACGAAATCTTGCAAACCATTATTTTCAAAAAAGTGGTTTTTACCGTACTTAGGTGGTTAGATTTGGATATTCGGTAATTTTTTGATATAGGAGGAAGGTCCGACGGTCCCTTGTACAGATTTCAAGTTTTTAGAGTCATCGCGTGTACGCTTCCGTCTGAAAAATACGTAAATTTAGATTATTTGGTGAAAAACGTCAATAAATGAACATATGGCGTGGGGGGCCGTACTATAAAAAAAAATATCGACTATTTGGCATTTTTTTGCGCCTAAACCGTTTTAGGAACCCGTCCGACGTTGCGTGTAAAGTTTCAGAGTCGAAAAATAAATCCTTCTCCACGAAATCTTGCAGACCATTATTTTTCAAAAAAGTGGTTTTACCGTACTTAGGTGGTTAGATTTGGATTTTCGGCAATTTTTCTGATATAGGAGGAAGGTCCGACGGTCCCTTGTACAGGATCTAAGTTTTTAGAGTCATCGCGTGTACGCTTCCGTCCTAAAAATACGTAAATTTAGATTTTTTGGTAAAACGTCAAAAAATGAACATAGGTCGTAGGGGGCCGTAATATAAAAAAAAATATCGACTATTTGGCGTTTTTTTGCGCGTAAACCGTTTTAGGAACCCGTACGACGTTGCGCGTAAAGTTTCCGAGTCGAAAAATAAATCCTTCACCACGAAAACTTGCAAACCATTATTTTTCAAAAAAGTGGTTTTTACCGTACTTAGGTGGTTTAATTTGGATTTTCGGTAATTTTTTGATGTAGGAGGAAGGTCCGACGGTCCCTTGTAAAGATTTCAAGTTTTTAGAGTCATCGCGTGTACGCTTCCGTCTGAAAAATACGTAAATTTAGATTATTTGGTGAAAAACGTCAATAAATGAACATATGGCGTGGGGGGGCCGTAATATAAAAAAAAATATCGACTATTTGGCGTTTTTTTTGCGCGTAAAACCGTTTTAGGATTCCGTCAACGTTGCGCGTAAAGTTTCAGAGTCGAAAAATAAATCCTTCACCACGAAAACTTGCAGACCATTATTTTTCAAAAAAGTGGTTTTTACCGTACTTAGGTGGTTTAAATTTGGATTTCGGCAATTTTCTGATATAGGAGGAAGGTCCGACGGTCCCTTGTAAAGGATCTAAGTTTTTAGAGTCATCGCGTGTATGCTTCCGTCTGAAAAATACGTAAATTTAGATTTTTGGTGAAAAACATCAAAAATGAACATAGGGCGTAGGGGGGCCGTACATATAAAAAAAAAATATCGACTATTTGGCGTTTTTTTGCGCGTAAACCGTTTTAGGAACCCGTCCGACGTTGCGCGTAAAGTTTCAGAGTCGAAAAATAAATCCTTCACCACGAAAACTTGCAAACCATTATTTTTCAAAAAAGTGGTTTTTACCGTACTTAGGTGGTTTAAATTTGGATTTTCGGTAATTTTTTGATATAGGAGGAAGGTCCGACGGTCCCTTGTACAGATCTAAGTTTATAGAGTCATCGCGTGTACGCTTCCGTCTGAAAAATACGTAAATTTAGATATTTTGGTGAAAAACGTCAATAAATGAACATAGGTCGTAGGGGGCCGTAATATAAAAAAAATATCGACTATTTGGCGTTTTTTGCGCGTAGTAAACCGTTTTAGGAACCCGTACGACGTTGCGCGTAAAGTTTCCGAGTCGAAAAATAAATCCTTCACCACGAAAACTTGCAAACCATTATTTTTCAAAAAGTGGTTTTTACCGTACTTAGGTGGTTTAAATTTGGATTTTCGGTAATTTTTTGATGTAGGAGGAAGGTCCGACGGTCCCTTGTAAAGATTTCAAGTTTTTAGAGTCATCGCGTGTACGCTTCCGTCTGAAAAATACGTAAATTTAGATTATTTGGTGAAAAACGTCAATAAATGAACATATGGCGTGGGGGGCCGTACTATAAAAAAAAATATCGACTATTTGGCGTTTTTTTGCGCGTAAACCGTTTTAGGATTCCGTCAAACGTTGCGCGTAAAGTTTCAGAGTCGAAAAATAAATCCTTCACCACGAAAACTTGCAGACCATTATTTTTCAAAAAAGTGGTTTTTACCGTACTTAGGTGGTTTAAATTTGGATTTTCGGCAATTTTCTGATATAGGAGGAAGGTCCGACGGTCCCTTGTAAAGGATCTAAGTTTTAGAGTCATCGCGTGTATGCTTCCGTCTGAAAAATACGTAAATTTAGATTTTTTGGTGAAAAACGTCAATAAATGAACATAGGGCGTGGGGGGCCGTACAATAAAAAAAAAATATCGACTATTTGGCGTTTTTTTGCGCGTAAACCGTTTTAGGAACCCGTCCGACGTTGCGCGTAAAGTTTCAGAGTCGAAAAATAAATCCTTCACCACGAAAACTTGCAAACCATTATTTTTCAAAAAAGTGGTTTTTTACCGTACTTAGGTGGTTTAAATTTGGATTTCGGTAATTTTTTGATATAGGAGGAAGGTCCGACGGTCCCTTGTACAGATTTCAAGTTTATAGAGTCATCGCGTGTACGCTTCCGTCTGAAAAATACGTAAATTTAGATATTTTGGTGAAAAACGTCAATAAATGAACATAGGTCGTAGGGGGCCGTAATATAAAAAAAAATATCGACTATTTGGCGTTTTTTTGCGCGTAAACCGTTTTAGGAACCCGTACGACGTTGCGCGTAAAGTTTCCGAGTCGAAAATAAATCCTTCACCACGAAAACTTGCAAACCATTATTTTTCAAAAAAGTGGTTTTTACCGTACTTAGGTGGTTTAAATTTGGATTTTCGGTAATTTTTTGATATAGGAGGAGGTCCGACGGTCCCTTGTAACAGATTCAAGTTTTTAGAGTCATCGCGTGTACGCTTCCGTCTGAAAAATACGTAAATTTAGATTATTTGGTGAAAAACGTCAATAAATGAACATATGGCGTGGGGGCCCGTACTATAAAAAAAAAATATCGACTATTTGGCGTTTTTTTGCGCGTAAACCGTTTTAGGAACCCGTCCGACGTTGCGCGTAAAGTTTCAGAGTCGAAAAATAAATCCTTCACCACGAAAACTTGCAGACCATTATTTTTCAAAAAAGTGGTTTTTACCGTACTTAGGTGGTTTAAATTTGGATTTTCGGTAATTTTTTGATATAGGAGGAAGGTCCGACGGTCCCTTGTAAAGATTTCAAGTTTTTAGAGTCATCGCGTGTACGCTTCCGTCTGAAAATACGTAAATTTAGATTTTTTGGTGAAAAACGTCAATAAATGAACATATTCGTGGGGGCCGTAAATAAAAAAAAATATCGACTATTTGGCGTTTTTTTGCGCGTAAACCGTTTTAGGAACCCGTCCGACGTTGCGCGTAAAGTTTCAGAGTCGAAAAATAAATCCTTCACCACGAAAACTTGCAGACCATTATTTTTCAAAAAAGTGGTTTTTACCGTACTTAGGTGGTTTAAATTTGGATTTTCGGTAATTTTTTGATATAGGAGGAAGGTCCGACGGTCCCTTGTACAGATTTCAAGTTTTTAGAGTCATCGCGTGTACGCTTCCGTCTGAAAAATACGTAAATTTAGATATTTTGGTGAAAAACGTCAATAAATGAACAGAAATGGCGTTAGGGGCCCGTAATATAAAAAAAAATATCGACTATTTGGCGTTTTTTTGCGCGTAAACCGTTTGAGGAACCCCGTCCGACGTTGCGCGTAAAGTTCAGAGTCGAAAAATAAATCCTTCACCACGAAAACTTGCAGACCATTATTTTTCAAAAAAGTGGTTTTTACCGTACTTAGGTGGTTTTAAATTTGGATTTTCGGTAATTTTTTGATATAGGAGGAAGGTCCGACGGTCCTTGTACAGGATCTAAGTTTTAGAGTCATCGCGTGTACGCTTCCGTCTAAAAATACGAAAATTTATTTTTTGGTGAAAAACGTCAAAAAATGAACATAGGTCGTAGGGGGGCCGTAATATAAAAAAAAATATCGACTATTTGGCGTTTTTTTGCGCGTAAACCGTTTTAGGAACCCGTACGACGTTGCGCGTAAAGTTTCAGAGTCGAAAAATAAATCCTTCACCACGAAAACTTGCAAACCATTATTTTTCAAAAAGTGGTTTTTACCGTACTTAGGTGGTTTAAATTTGGATTTTCGGTAATTTTTTGATATAGGAGGAAGGTCCGACGGTCCCTTGTAAAGATTTCAAGTTTTTAGAGTCATCGCGTGTACGCTTCCGTCTGAAAATACGTAAATTTAGATTTTTGGTGAAAAACGTCAATAAATGAACATATGGCGTGGGGGGCCGTACTATAAAAAAAAATATCGACTATTTGGCGTTTTTTTTTGCGCGTAAACCGTTTTAGGAACCCGTCAACGTTGCGCGTAAAGTTTCAGAGTCGAAAAATAAATCCTTCACCACGAAAACTTGCAGACCATTATTTTTCAAAAAAGTGGTTTTTACCGTACTTAGGTGGTTTAAATTTGGATTTTCGGTAATTTTCTGATATAGGAGGAAGGTCCGACGGTCCCTTGTAAGATCTAAGTTTTTAGAGTCATCGCGTGTACGCTTCCGTCTGAAAAATACGTAAATTTAGATTTTTTGGTGAAAAACGTCAATAAATGAACATAGGGCGTGGGGGGCCGTACAATAAAAAAAAATATCGACTATTTGGCGTTTTTTTGCGCGTAAACCGTTTTAGGAACCCGTCCGACGTTGCGCGTAAAGTTTCAGAGTCGAAAAATAAATCCTTCACCACGAAAACTTGCAAACCATTATTTTTCAAAAAAGTGGTTTTTACCGTACTTAGGTGGTTTAAATTTGGATTTTCGGTAATTTTTTGATATAGGAGGAAGGTCCGACGGTCCCTTGTACAGATTTCAAGTTTTTAGAGTCATCGCGTGTACGCTTCCGTCTGAAAAATACGTAAATTTAGATATTTTGGTGAAAAACGTCAATAAATGAACATAGGTCGTGGGGGCCGTAATAATAAAAAAAATATCGACTATTTGGCGTTTTTTTTTGCGCGTAAACCGTTTTAGGAACCCGTCCGACGTTGCGCGTAAAGTTTCAGAGTCGAAAAATAAATCCTTCACCACGAAAACTTGCAAACCATTATTTTT
>NC_040877.1:137960-212369 GCF_003676215.2 Rhopalosiphum maidis | reverse complement strand
ATGTCATTATATTATTAAAATCTCCAATAATATTACTAAAAAATAGATAAGAATTAACAAGTTAGGGTCACACATTTTCGTTTCGATCTTAATATTATTTTTATCATACAAATGATATATATATATATTTTTTTATTTTCGAATGGACCAGTTGAGTGAATTTTGTACCGTCTTTACTAGTCAGCTGGCAGAACATCTTTAACATCAATGTTGACGACACAGACTCTAGCTTTTACAGGGGTGTGTATATTATATTGTATAGTTATACAAATTGTTCACTATTTTATGTTATACTTTTAATTATTTTAAAAATTTGATTAGACAAGATATTGTATGATACGCCTATCGCTAATTACAATATTATAGTATAAAATTACCTCCTATGCAACATGAAAAAATGAAAATAATTTATTACACACGCGATTAAAGGTATAGTTAGTACTTGTGATATATCACAGATATAATCTAGTTAATTTAAAATGATGTTAAATTAATCGAGACTGTCAAACTATATGTTTCCCAGGGAAAACTGTGACTACAATAAATTATATGTAAAGAAAATTAATAATGATAAAAAAAATCATAGACATAATTGTATTAATATGTCATATTAAGTATTACAAAACCGAAAACCCGCCCAACTATAAAAAGCTATATTTCGCTAACGAACTAATGAAAAACAATATCTTTATATTGATTGCAGTTGAATACAGTGTATTTATAAACCTTTGGTATTATAAAGGCTTAATACCAATTTAGTTCAATGTCATATGCAAGTGCCATTGTACACTTACATTTCGGGGAAGAGATTCTTAATCCAATGAAAATTTTGCAAATTACTCCCATCCATCCTATTCTACTGCTGCTATACTCTTAAAAACCTATATCTAATTGGCGGTTGCATATTTTTTTTGTCTTGTAGACTATATTATAAGTCGTTAATTTTAATAAATAGATTTAATAACTCAAAAATAAAATAATAAAACAGTAATTCATTGTGTAAGTATGATTTTCAATTGATTCGTATTTTAATAACAAATCAAAGTATATATATAATTACAGTAATATCCTCGTTCCGCGTTTTCTTTATCCGCGGTTGGGTCCACGAAACATATTATTGCGTATGACCTAACCTTGCGATTGCGATAACGTTTCAAGCGTTTATTAAATAGGTATAACACATATATATTATACGTAGTTACTACTTACTTCTCACTGTCACACAAGGATGAAAAAATTATAATATCGCTGAATGTCTTGTAACATCAATGAATCACTTGACGAAATTTAACCCACCACTATAATGCTTTAATTGTATGAATTAAACAATTATAATTGATTTTTAAAAATTAAAAAAAAAAACCCTAACCTCCCCTTTTACGTTGATTTATGGTCTGGTTATCCGCGGTTTTCTTATCCACGCAATTTTGCTGGAACGTAAACTCTCCGCGGATAACGAAAGATTACTGTAATAAAAATAAAAAAATAAATCAATTATCATCAAACCTTTTAGGTTACCTAAAAGGCTAACAACATTATATTTTGATTATAAAAAACGGTTAATTTAGAAACAATAATTATATTCAAAAAAAATTTGCCATAGAGGTAACAGTAGATATAATAATTTTGATAAAAAAAAAAACAGGCTAAAAAATGTGTAAACATTTTTATTAGTAGCAAAGTTAAACGAATGAGATAAAAAAAACGAAAAAATCTTGCCATATGGGCTAACGTGAGTAGGTAAAATACGTTTTATAAATAAAACAATGTATATAAATGAAAAACAAACGATATTTTGAACAACAATCATAAGAAGAAAACAATGCTAGTAAAAAGAAAGCAAAAAAACAAATACATCGGTGGAAACACCGAAAAGGCGAGGGGGAGGATACGAGATGGCGATTCGGTGCGAAAAAGCAATGCCTCCGCAACGTTTTCCAAACAGCCCACGAACAGACGAGTGTCACGAAATCGTTTCGCTCGGCCGCACGATACGACCATCACTAGACGGCGAGCCGAGGCATGACAGCTTCGGCAGTGGAACGACAGAGACTAAAACGGTACGTTGCGATTGAAGACGATTTGGCCTGCGTAATCGGCATTAACCAGTTGCACGCGACCCGGCAAATTCCCGTTCGCCTCGCGATGACAAAAAAAAATTATATGCTCTCCCCCTCGCCACTGACGTGTCCCTTAGTCGGCCACGTCTGTCATCCAAGGTGGCAGCCTGAGTAACGTGCCACGGGCCCGGTGAAACGCACAGTTTCCACGGTTCAAGCACCGCTAACGTCCGTGTTCCTGGCTCAAACAATATGTCGTCACTCACCTGTGCCAAAATCTCTCTGCCACCTCCGTCGTAGTGATCGACCACATCGACGACTGAACTCGCGACACCCGAACTGTCCACGAGTGGTCGGAAAACGAGGTCAGGTAACATACCACCCGCGCACCATCCATGCTCCGTCTCGTATTCCCTCCTATAACTAATTTCGTCGCCGTCTCAACGCACGCACCTCCGACGGTCCCTTGTTCAGGTATCCAAGTTTTTAGAGACATTGAGTGTACACTTCCGCCTTAAAAATAGGTAAAATTAGATTTTTAGGTGAAAAACGTCAATAAAAGAACAAGGGCCGTGGGGGGCCGTAATATAAAAAAAAATATCGACTATTTGGCGTTTTTTGCGCGTAAACCGTTTTAGGAACCCGTCCGACGTTGTGTTTAAGTTTTCAGAGTCGAAAAATAAATCCTTCACCAAGAAAACTTGCAAAGCATTATTTTTCAAAAAAGTGGTTTTTACCGTACTTAGGTGGTTTAAAATTTGGATTTTCGGAAATTTTCTGATATGGGAGGAAGGTCCGACGGTCCGTTGTACAGGTGTCAAGTTCTTAGAGTCATCGCGTGTTCGCTTCCGTCTGAAAAATACGTAATTTAGATTTTTTTGGTGAAAAACGGTCAATAATGAACAGAAATAGTGGGGGGGCCGTAATATAAAAAAAAAATATCGACTATTTGGTGTATTTTTGCGCGTGTACCGTTTTAGGGACCTGCCTGACAATGCGTATAAAGTTTCAAAGTCGAAAAATAAATCCTTCACCACGAAAACTTACAAAACATTATTTTTCAAAAAGTGGTTTTTACCGTACTTAGGTGGTTTAAATTTGGATTTTCGGCAATTTTCTGATATAGGAGGAAGGTCCGACGGTCCCTTGTACAGTTTCCAAGTTTTAGAGTCATCGCGTGTACGCTTCTCCGCCTTAAAAATACGTAAAATTAGATTTTTAGGTGAAAAACGTCAATAATTGAACATGTGCCTTGGGCGGCCCGTAGAATAAAAAAAAAATATCGACAATTTGGTGTTTTTTTTGCGCGTGAACCGTTTAAGGGACCTGTCTGACAATGCGTTATAAAGTTTTAGAGTCGAAAAATAAATCCTTCACCAAGAAAACTTGCAAAGCATTATTTTTCAAAAAAGTGGTTTTTACCGTACTTAGGTGGTTTAAATTTGGATTTTCGGAAATTTTCTGATATGGGAGGAAGGTCCGACGGTCCGTTGTACAGGTGTCAAGTTCTTAGAGTCATCGCGTGTTCGCTTCCGTCTGAAAAATACGTAAATTTAGATTTTTGGTGAAAAACGTCAATAAATGAACAGAAATAGTGGGGGGCCGTAATATAAAAAAAATATCGACTATTTGGTGTATTTTTGCGCGTGTACCGTTTTAGGGACCTGCCTGACAATGCGTATAAAGTTTCAAAGTCGAAAAATAAATCCTTCACCACGAAAACTTACAAAACATTATTTTTCAAAAAGTGGTTTTTACCGTACTTAGGTGGTTTAAATTTGGATTTTCGGCAATTTTCTGATATAGGAGGAAGGTCCGACGGTCCCTTGTACAGTTTCCAAGTTTTTAGAGTCATCGCGTGTACGCTTCCGCCTTAAAAATACGTAAAATTAGATTTTTAGGTGAAAAACGTCAATAATTGAACAGGTGCCGTGGGCGGCCGTAGAATAAAAAAAAAATATCGACAATTTGGTGTTTTTTTGCGCGTGAACCGTTTCAGGGACCTGTCTGACAATGCGTATAAAGTTTTAGAGTCGAAAAATAAATCCTTCACCAAGAAAACTTGCAAAGCATTATTTTTCAAAAAAGTGGTTTTTACCGTACTTAGGTGGTTTAAATTTGGATTTTCGGAAATTTTCTGATATGGGAGGAAGGTCCGACGGTCCGTTGTACAGGTGTCAAGTTCTTAGAGTCATCGCGTGTTCGCTTCCGTCTGAAAAATACGTAAATTTAGATTTTTTGGTGAAAAACGTCAATAAATGAACAGGTGCCGTGGGCGGCCGTAGAATAAAAAAAAAATATCGACAATTTGGTGTTTTTTTGCGCGTAAACCGTTTAAGGGACCCGTCTGACAATGCGTGTAAAGTTTCAGAGTCGAAAAATAAATCCTTCACCACGAAAACTTACAAAACATTATCTTTCAAAAAAGTGGTTTTTACCGTACTTAGGTGGTTTAAATTTGGATTTTCGGGAATTTTCTGATATAGGAGGAAGGTCCGACGGTCTGTTGTACAGGTTTCAAGTTTTTAGAGTCATCGCGTGTACGCTTCCGTCTGAAAAATACGTAAATTTAGATTTTTTGGTGAAAAACGTCAATAAATGAACAGAAATAGTGGGGGGGCCGTAATATAAAAAAAAAATATCGACTATTTGGTGTATTTTTGCGCGTGTACCGTTTTAGGGACCTGCCTGACAATGCGTATAAAGTTTCAAAGTCGAAAAATAAATCCTTCACCACGAAAACTTACAAAACATTATTTTTCAAAAAAGTGGTTTTTACCGTACTTAGGTGGTTTAAATTTGGATTTTCGGCAATTTTCTGATATAGGAGGAAGGTCCGACGGTCCCTTGTACAGTTTCCAAGTTTTAGAGTCATCGCGTGTACGCTTCCGCCTTAAAAATACGTAAAATTAGATTTTTAGGTGAAAAACGTCAATAATTGAACAGGTGCCGTGGGCGGCCGTAGAATAAAAAAAAAATATCGACAATTTGGTGTTTTTTTGCGCGTGAACCGTTTCAGGGACCTGTCTGACAATGCGTATAAAGTTTTAGAGTCGAAAAATAAATCCTTCACCAAGAAAACTTGCAAAGCATTATTTTTCAAAAAAGTGGTTTTTACCGTACTTAGGTGGTTTAAATTTGGATTTTCGGAAATTTTCTGATATGGGAGGAAGGTCCGACGGTCCGTTGTACAGGTGTCAAGTTCTTAGAGTCATCGCGTGTTCGCTTCCGTCTGAAAAATACGTAAATTTAGATTTTTTGGTGAAAAACGTCAATAAATGAACAGAAATAGTGGGGGGCCGAAATATAAAAAAAAATATCGACTATTTGGTGTTTTTTTGCGCGTGAACCGTTTTAGGGACCTGTCTGACAATGCGTATAAAGTTTTAGAGTCGAAAAATAAATCCTTCACCAAGAAAACTTACTAAGCATTATTTTTCAAAAAAGTGGTTTTTACCGTACTTAGGTGGTTTAAATTTGGATTTTCGGGAATTTTCTGATATAGGAGGAAGGTCCGACGGTCCGTTGTACAGGTTTCAAGTTTTTAGAGTCATCGCGTGTACGCTTCCGTCTGAAAAATACGTAAATTTAGATTTTTTGGTGAAAAACGTCAATAAATGAACAGAAATAGTGGGGGGGCCGTAATATAAAAAAAAAATATCGACTATTTGGTGTATTTTTGCGCGTGTACCGTTTTAGGGACCTGCCTGACAATGCGTATAAAGTTTCAAAGTCGAAAAATAAATCCTTCACCACGAAAACTTACAAAACATTATTTTTCAAAAAAGTGGTTTTTTACCGTACTTAGGTGGTTTAAATTTGGATTTTCGGCAATTTTCTGATATAGGAGGAAGGTCCGACGGTCCCTTGTACAGTTTCCAAGTTTTTAGAGTCATCGCGTGTACGCTTCCGCCTTAAAAATACGTAAATTAGATTTTTAGGTGAAAAACGTCAATAATTGAACAGGTGCCGTGGGCGGCCGTAGAATAAAAAAAAAATATCGACAATTTGGTGTTTTTTTGCGCGTGAACCGTTTCAGGGACCTGTCTGACAATGCGTATAAAGTTTTAGAGTCGAAAAATAAATCCTTCACCAAGAAAACTTGCAAAGCATTATTTTTCAAAAAAGTGGTTTTTACCGTACTTAGGTGGTTTAAATTTGGATTTTCGGAAATTTTCTGATATGGGAGGAAGGTCCGACGGTCCGTTGTACAGGTGTCAAGTTCTTAGAGTCATCGCGTGTTCGCTTCCGTCTGAAAAATACGTAAATTTAGATTTTTTGGTGAAAAACGTCAATAAATGAACAGAAATAGTGGGGGGCCGAAATATAAAAAAAAAATATCGACTATTTGGTGTTTTTTTGCGCGTGAACCGTTTTAGGGACCTGTCTGACAATGCGTATAAAGTTTTAGAGTCGAAAAATAAATCCTTCACCAAGAAAACTTACTAAGCATTATTTTTCAAAAAAGTGGTTTTTACCGTACTTAGGTGGTTTAAATTTGGATTTTCGGGAATTTTCTGATATAGGAGGAAGGTCCGACGGTCCGTTGTACAGGTTTCAAGTTTTTAGAGTCATCGCGTGTACGCTTCCGTCTGAAAAATACGTAAATTTAGATTTTTTGGTGAAAAACGTCAATAAATGAACAGAAATAGTGGGGGCCGTAATATAAAAAAAAAATATCGACTATTTGGTGTATTTTTGCGCGTGTACCGTTTTAGGGACCTGCCTGACAATGCGTATAAAGTTTCAAAGTCGAAAAATAAATCCTTCACCACGAAAACTTACAAAACATTATTTTTCAAAAAAGTGGTTTTTACCGTACTTAGGTGGTTTAAATTTGGATTTTCGGCAATTTTCTGATATAGGAGGAAGGTCCGACGGTCCCTTGTACAGTTTTTCAAGTTTTTAGAGTCATCGCGTGTACGCTTCCGCCTTAAAAATACGTAAAATTAGATTTTTAGGTGAAAAACGTCAATAATTGAACAGGTGCCGTGGGCGGCCGTAGAATAAAAAAAAAATATCGACAATTTGGTGTTTTTTTGCGCGTGAACCGTTTCAGGGACCTGTCTGACAATGCGTATAAAGTTTTAGAGTCGAAAAATAAATCCTTCACCAAGAAAACTTGCAAAGCATTATTTTTCAAAAAAGTGGTTTTTACCGTACTTAGGTGGTTTAAATTTGGATTTTCGGAAATTTTCTGATATGGGAGGAAGGTCCGACGGTCCGTTGTACAGGTGTCAAGTTCTTAGAGTCATCGCGTGTTCGCTTCCGTCTGAAAAATACGTAAATTTAGATTTTTTGGTGAAAAACGTCAAAAAATGAACAGGTGCCGTGGGCGGCCGTAGAATAAAAAAAAAATATCGACAATTTGGTGTTTTTTTTGCGCGTAAACCGTTTAAGGGACCCGTCTGACAATGCGTGTAAAGTTTCAGAGTCGAAAAATAAATCCTTCACCACGAAAACTTACAAAACATTATCTTTCAAAAAAGTGGTTTTTACCGTACTTAGGTGGTTTAAATTTGGATTTTCGGGAATTTTCTGATATAGGAGGAAGGTCCGACGGTCTGTTGTACAGGTTTCAAGTTTTTAGAGTCATCGCGTGTACGCTTCCGTCTGAAAAATACGTAAATTTAGATTTTTTGGTGAAAAACGTCAATAAATGAACAGAAATAGTGGGGGGCCGTAATATAAAAAAAAATATCGACTATTTGGTGTATTTTTGCGCGTGTACCGTTTTAGGGACCTGCCTGACAATGCGTATAAAGTTTCAAAGTCGAAAAATAAATCCTTCACCACGAAAACTTACAAAACATTATTTTTCAAAAAAGTGGTTTTTACCGTACTTAGGTGGTTTAAATTTGGATTTTCGGAAATTTTCTGATATGGGAGGAAGGTCCGACGGTCCGTTGTACAGGTGTCAAGTTCTTAGAGTCATCGCGTGTTCGCTTCCGTCTGAAAAATACGTAAATTTAGATTTTTGGTGAAAAACGTCAATAAATGAACAGAAATAGTGGGGGGCCGAAATATAAAAAAAAAATATCGACTATTTGGTGTTTTTTTGCGCGTGAACCGTTTTAGGGACCTGTCTGACAATGCGTATAAAGTTTTAGAGTCGAAAAATAAATCCTTCACCACGAAAACTTACAAAGCATTATTTTTCAAAAAGTGGTTTTTACCATACTTAGGTGGTTTAAATTTGGATTTTCGGGAATTTTCTGATATAGGAGGAAGGTCCGACGGTCCGTTGTACAGGTTTCAAGTTTTTAGAGTCATCGCGTGTACGCTTCCGTCTGAAAAATACGTAAATTTAGATTTTTTGGTGAAAAACGTCAATAAATGAACAGAAATAGTGGGGGGCCGTAATATAAAAAAAAAATATCGACTATTTGGTGTATTTTTGCGCGTGTACCGTTTTAGGGACCTGCCTGACAATGCGTATAAAGTTTCAAAGTCGAAAAATAAATCCTTCACCACGAAAACTTACAAAACATTATTTTTCAAAAAAGTGGTTTTTACCGTACTTAGGTGGTTTAAATTTGATTTTCGGAAATTTTCTGATATGGGAGGAAGGTCCGACGGTCCGTTGTACAGGTGTCAAGTTCTTAGAGTCATCGCGTGTTCGCTTCCGTCTGAAAAATACGTAAATTTAGATTTTTTGGTGAAAAACGTCAATAAATGAACAGAAATAGTGGGGGGCCGAAATATAAAAAAAAATATCGACTATTTGGTGTTTTTTTGCGCGTGAACCGTTTTAGGGACCTGTCTGACAATGCGTATAAAGTTTTAGAGTCGAAAAATAAATCCTTCACCACGAAAACTTACAAAGCATTATTTTTCAAAAAAGTGGTTTTTACCATACTTAGGTGGTTTAAATTTGGATTTTCGGGAATTTTCTGATATAGGAGGAAGGTCCGACGGTCCGTTGTACAGGTTTCAAGTTTTTAGAGTCATCGCGTGTACGCTTCCGTCTGAAAAATACGTAAATTTAGATTTTTTGGTGAAAAACGTCAATAAATGAACAGAAATAGTGGGGGGGCCGTAATATAAAAAAAAAATATCGACTATTTGGTGTATTTTTGCGCGTGTACCGTTTTAGGGACCTGCCTGACAATGCGTATAAAGTTTCAAAGTCGAAAAATAAATCCTTCACCACGAAAACTTACAAAACATTATTTTTCAAAAAAGTGGTTTTTACCGTACTTAGGTGGTTTAAATTTGGATTTTCGGCAATTTTCTGATATAGGAGGAAGGTCCGACGGTCCCTTGTACAGTTTCCAAGTTTTTAGAGTCATCGCGTGTACGCTTCCGCCTTAAAAATACGTAAAATTAGATTTTTAGGTGAAAAACGTCAATAATTGAACAGGTGCCGTGGGCGGCCGTAGAATAAAAAAAAATATCGACAATTTGGTGTTTTTTTGCGCGTAAACCGTTTAAGGGACCCGTCTGACAATGCGTGTAAAGTTTCAGAGTCGAAAAATAAATCCTTCACCACGAAACTTACAAAACATTATCTTTCAAAAAAGTGGTTTTTACCGTACTTAGGTGGTTTAAATTTGGATTTTCGGGAATTTTCTGATATAGGAGGAAGGTCCGACGGTCTGTTGTACAGGTTTCAAGTTTTTAGAGTCATCGCGTGTACGCTTCCGTCTGAAAAATACGTAAATTTAGATTTTTTGGTGAAAAACGTCAATAAATGAACAGAAATAGTGGGGGGCCGTAATATAAAAAAAAAATATCGACAATTTGGTGTTTTTTTGCGCGTAAACCGTTTAAGGGACCCGTCTGACAATGCGTGTAAAGTTTCAGAGTCGAAAAATAAATCCTTCACCACGAAAACTTACAAAACATTATCTTTCAAAAAAGTGGTTTTTACCGTACTTAGGTGGTTTAAATTTGGATTTTCGGGAATTTTCTGATATAGGAGGAAGGTCCGACGGTCTGTTGTACAGGTTTCAAGTTTTTAGAGTCATCGCGTGTACGCTTCCGTCTGAAAAATACGTAAATTTAGATTTTTTGGTGAAAAACGTCAATAAATGAACAGAAATAGTGGGGGGCCGTAATATAAAAAAAAAATATCGACTATTTGGTGTATTTTTGCGCGTGTACCGTTTTAGGGACCTGCCTGACAATGCGTATAAAGTTTCAAAGTCGAAAAATAAATCCTTCACCACGAAAACTTACAAAACATTATTTTTCAAAAAAGTGGTTTTTACCGTACTTAGGTGGTTTAAATTTGGATTTTCGGCAATTTTCTGATATAGGAGGAAGGTCCGACGGTAACTTGTACAGTTTCCAAGTTTTTAGAGTCATCGCGTGTACGCTTCCGCCTTAAAAATACGTAAAATTAGATTTTTAGGTGAAAAACGTCAATAATTGAACAGGTGCCGTGGGCGGCCGTAGAATAAAAAAAAAATATCGACAATTTGGTGTTTTTTTGCGCGTGAACCGTTTCAGGGACCTGTCTGACAATGCGTATAAAGTTTTAGAGTCGAAAAATAAATCCTTCACCAAGAAAACTTGCAAAGCATTATTTTTCAAAAAAGTGGTTTTTTACCGTACTTAGGTGGTTTAAATTTGGATTTTCGGAAATTTTCTGATATGGGAGGAAGGTCCGACGGTCCGTTGTACAGGTGTCAAGTTCTTAGAGTCATCGCGTGTTCGCTTCCGTCTGAAAAATACGTAAATTTAGATTTTTTGGTGAAAAACGTCAATAAATGAACAGAAATAGTGGGGGGCCGAAATATAAAAAAAAAATATCGACTATTTGGTGTTTTTTTGCGCGTGAACCGTTTTAGGGACCTGTCTGACAATGCGTATAAAGTTTTAGAGTCGAAAAATAAATCCTTCACCACGAAAACTTACAAAGCATTATTTTTCAAAAAAGTGGTTTTTACCATACTTAGGTGGTTTAAATTTGGATTTTCGGGAATTTTCTGATATAGGAGGAAGGTCCGACGGTCCGTTGTACAGGTTTCAAGTTTTTAGAGTCATCGCGTGTACGCTTCCGTCTGAAAAATACGTAAATTTAGATTTTTTGGTGAAAAACGTCAATAAATGAACAGAAATAGTGGGGGGGCCGTAATATAAAAAAAAAATATCGACTATTTGGTGTATTTTTGCGCGTGTACCGTTTTAGGGACCTGCCTGACAATGCGTATAAAGTTTCAAAGTCGAAAAATAAATCCTTCACCACGAAAACTTACAAAACATTATTTTTCAAAAAAGTGGTTTTTACCGTACTTAGGTGGTTTAAATTTGGATTTTCGGCAATTTTCTGATATAGGAGGAAGGTCCGACGGTCCCTTGTACAGTTTCCAAGTTTTTAGAGTCATCGCGTGTAAGCTTCCGCCTTAAAAATACGTAAAATTAGATTTTTAGGTGAAAAACGTCAATAAATGAACAGGTGCCGTGGGCGGCCGTAGAATAAAAAAAAAATATCGACAATTTGGTGTTTTTTTGCGCGTAAACCGTTTAAGGGACCCGTCTGACAATGCGTGTAAAGTTTCAGAGTCGAAAAATAAATCCTTCACCACGAAAACTTACAAAACATTATCTTTCAAAAAAGTGGTTTTTTACCGTACTTAGGTGGTTTAAATTTGGATTTTCGGGAATTTTCTGATATAGGAGGAAGGTCCGACGGTCTGTTGTACAGGTTTCAAGTTTTTAGAGTCATCGCGTGTACGCTTCCGTCTGAAAAATACGTAAATTTAGATTTTTTGGTGAAAAACGTCAATAAATGAACAGGTGCCGTGGGCGGCCGTAGAATAAAAAAAAAATATCGACAATTTGGTGTTTTTTTGCGCGTGAACCGTTTCAGGGACCTGTCTGACAATGCGTATAAAGTTTTAGAGTCGAAAAATAAATCCTTCACCACGAAAACTTGCAAAGCATTATTTTTCAAAAAAGTGGTTTTTACCGTACTTAGGTGGTTTAAATTTGGATTTTCGGAAATTTTCTGATATGGGAGGAAGGTCCGACGGTCCGTTGTACAGGTGTCAAGTTCTTAGAGTCATCGCGTGTTCGCTTCCGTCTGAAAAATACGTAAATTTAGATTTTTTGGTGAAAAACGTCAATAAATGAACAGGTGCCGTGGGCGGCCGTAGAATAAAAAAAAAATATCGACAATTTGGTGTTTTTTGCGCGTAAACCGTTTAAGGGACCCGTCTGACAATGAGTGTAAAGTTTCAGAGTCGAAAAATAAATCCTTCACCACGAAAACTTACAAAACATTATCTTTCAAAAAAGTGGTTTTTTACCGTACTTAGGTGGTTTAAATTTGGATTTTCGGGAATTTTCTGATATAGGAGGAAGGTCCGACGGTCTGTTGTACAGGTTTCAAGTTTTTAGAGTCATCGCGTGTACGCTTCCGTCTAAAAAATACGTAAATTTAGATTTTTGGTGAAAAACGTCAATAAATGAACAGAAATAGTGGGGGGGCCGTAATATAAAAAAAAAAATATCGACTATTTGGTGTATTTTTTGCGCGTGTACCGTTTTAGGGACCTGCCTGACAATGCGTATAAAGTTTCAAAGTCGAAAAATAAATCCTTCACCACGAAAACTTACAAAACATTATTTTTCAAAAAAGTGGTTTTTACCGTACTTAGGTGGTTTAAATTTGGATTTTCGGCAATTTTCTGATATAGGAGGAAGGTCCGACGGTCCCTTGTACAGTTTCCAAGTTTTTAGAGTCATCGCGTGTACGCTTCCGCCTTAAAAATACGTAAAATTAGATTTTTAGGTGAAAAACGTCAATAATTGAACAGGTGCCGTGGGCGGCCGTAGAATAAAAAAAAAATATCGACAATTTGGTGTTTTTTTGAGCGTGAACCGTTTCAGGGACCTGTCTGACAATGCGTATAAAGTTTTAGAGTCGAAAAATAAATCCTTCACCAAGAAAACTTGCAAAGCATTATTTTTCAAAAAAGTGGTTTTTACCGTACTTAGGTGGTTTAAATTTGGATTTTCGGAAATTTTCTGATATGGGAGGAAGGTCCGACGGTCCGTTGTACAGGTGTCAAGTTCTTAGAGTCATCGCGTGTTCGCTTCCGTCTGAAAAATACGTAAATTTAGATTTTTTGGTGAAAAACGTCAATAAATGAACAGGTGCTGTGGGCGGCCGTAGAATAAAAAAAAATATCGACAATTTGGTGTTTTTTTGCGCGTAAACCGTTTAAGGGACCCGTCTGACAATGCGTGTAAAGTTTCAGAGTCGAAAAATAAATCCTTCACCACGAAAACTTACAAAACATTATCTTTCAAAAAAGTGGTTTTTACCGTACTTAGGTGGTTTAAATTTGGATTTTCGGGAATTTTCTGATATAGGAGGAAGGTCCGACGGTCTGTTGTACAGGTTTCAAGTTTTTAGAGTCATCGCGTGTACGCTTCCGTCTGAAAAATACGTAAATTTAGATTTTTTGGTGAAAAACGTCAATAAATGAACAGAAATAGTGGGGGGGCCGTAATATAAAAAAAAAATATCGACTATTTGGTGTATTTTTGCGCGTGTACCGTTTTAGGGACCTGCCTGACAATGCGTATAAAGTTTCAAAGTCGAAAAATAAATCCTTCACCACGAAAACTTACAAAACATTATTTTTCAAAAAAGTGGTTTTTACCGTACTTAGGTGGTTTAAATTTGGATTTTCGGCAATTTTCTGATATAGGAGGAAGGTCCGACGGTCCCTTGTACAGTTTCCAAGTTTTTAGAGTCATCGCGTGTACGCTTCCGCCTTAAAAATACGTAAAATTAGATTTTTAGGTGAAAAACGTCAATAATTGAACAGGTGCCGTGGGCGGCCGTAGAATAAAAAAAAATATCGACAATTTGGTGTTTTTTTGCGCGTGAACCGTTTCAGGGACCTGTCTGACAATGCGTATAAAGTTTTAGAGTCGAAAAATAAATCCTTCACCAAGAAAACTTGCAAAGCATTATTTTTCAAAAAGTGGTTTTTACCGTACTTAGGTGGTTTAAATTTGGATTTTCGGAAATTTTCTGATATGGGAGGAAGGTCCGACGGTCCGTTGTACAGGTGTCAAGTTCTTAGAGTCATCGCGTGTTCGCTTCCGTCTGAAAAATACGTAAATTTAGATTTTTTGGTGAAAAACGTCAATAAATGAACAGGTGCCGTGGGCGGCCGTAGAATAAAAAAAAAATATCGACAATTTGGTGTTTTTTTGCGCGTAAACCGTTTAAGGGACCCGTCTGACAATGCGTGTAAAGTTTCAGAGTCGAAAAATAAATCCTTCACCACGAAAACTTACAAAACATTATCTTTCAAAAAAGTGGTTTTTACCGTACTTAGGTGGTTTAAATTTGGATTTTCGGGAATTTTCTGATATAGGAGGAAGGTCCGACGGTCTGTTGTACAGGTTTCAAGTTTTTAGAGTCATCGCGTGTAAGCTTCCGTCTGAAAAATACGTAAATTTAGATTTTTTGGTGAAAAACGTCAATAAATGAACAGAAATAGTGGGGGGGCCGTAATATAAAAAAAAATATTGACTATTTGGTGTATTTTTGCGCGTGTACCGTTTTAGGGA
This sequence comes from Rhopalosiphum maidis, assembly GCF_003676215.2. Lineage (NCBI taxonomy): Eukaryota > Metazoa > Arthropoda > Insecta > Hemiptera > Aphididae > Rhopalosiphum > Rhopalosiphum maidis. The sequence goes on along the minus strand of NC_040877.1, from coordinate 197,769 downwards.
CCTGCCTGACAATGCGTATAAAGTTTCAAAGTCGAAAAATAAATTCTTCACCACGAAAACTTACAAAACATTATTTTTCAAAAAAGTGGTTTTTACCGTACTTAGGTGGTTTAAATTTGGATTTTCGGCAATTTTCTGATATAGGAGGAAGGTCCGACGGTCCCTTGTACAGTTTCCAAGTTTTTAGAGTCATCGCGTGTACGCTTCCGCCTTAAAAATACGTAAAATTAGATTTTTAGGTGAAAAACGTCAATAATTGAACAGGTGCCGTGGGCGGCCGTAGAATAAAATAAAATATCTACAATTTGGTGTTTTTTTGCGCGTGAACCGTTTCAGGGACCTGTCTGACAATGCGTATAAAGTTTTAGAGTCGAAAAATAAATCCTTCACCAAGAAAACTTGCAAAGCATTATTTTTCAAAAAAGTGGTTTTACCGTACTTAGGTGGTTTAAATTTGGATTTTCGGCAATTTTCTGATATAGGAGGAAGGTCCGACGGTCCCTTGTACAGTTTTCCAAGTTTTTAGAGTCATCGCGTGTACGCTTCCGCCTTAAAAATACGTAAAATTAGATTTTTAGGTGAAAAACGTCAATAATTGAACAGGTGCCCGTGGGCGGCCGTAGAATAAAAAAAAAATATCGACAATTTGGTGTTTTTTTGCGCGTGAACCGTTTCAGGGACCTGTCTGACAATGCGTATAAAGTTTTAGAGTCGAAAATAAATCCTTCACCAAGAAAACTTGCAAAGCATTATTTTTCAAAAAAGTGGTTTTTACCGTACTTAGGTGGTTTAAATTTGGATTTTCGGAAATTTTCTGATATGGGAGGAAGGTCCGACGGTCCGTTGTACAGGTGTCAAGTTCTTAGAGTCATCGCGTGTTCGCTTCCGTCTGAAAAATACGTAAATTTAGATTTTTTGTTGAAAAACGTCAATAAATGAACAGAAATAGTGGGGGGGGCCGAAATATAAAAAAAAATATCGACTATTTGGTGTTTTTTTGCGCGTGAACCGTTTTAGGGACCTGTCTGACAATGCGTATAAAGTTTTAGAGTCGAAAAATAAATCCTTCACCAAGAAAACTTGCAAAGCATTATTTTTCAAAAAAGTGGTTTTTACCGTACTTAGGTGGTTTAAATTTGGATTTTCGGAAATTTTCTGATATGGGAGGAAGGTCCGACGGTCCGTTGTACAGGTGTCAAGTTCTTAGAGTCATCGCGTGTTCGCTTCCGTCTGAAAAATACGTAAATTTAGATTTTTTGGTGAAAAACGTCAATAAATGAAAAGGTGCCGTGGGCGGCCGTAGAATAAAAAAAAATATCGACAATTTGGTGTTTTTTTGCGCGTAAACCGTTTAAGGGACCCGTCTGACAATGCGTGTAAAGTTTCAGAGTCGAAAAATAAATCCTTCACCACGAAAACTTACAAAACATTATCTTTCAAAAAAGTGGTTTTTACCGTACTTAGGTGGTTTAAATTTGGATTTTCGGGAATTTTCTGATATAGGAGGAAGGTCCGACGGTCTGTTGTACAGGTTTCAAGTTTTTAGAGTCATCGCGTGTACGCTTCCGTCTGAAAAATACGTAAATTTAGATTTTTTGGTGAAAAACGTCAATAAATGAACAGAAATAGTGGGGGGCCGTAATATAAAAAAAAAATATCGACTATTTGGTGTATTTTTGCGCGTGTACCGTTTTAGGGACCTGCCTGACAATGCGTATAAAGTTTCAAAGTCGAAAATAAATCCTTCACCACGAAAACTTACAAAACATTATTTTTCAAAAAAGTGGTTTTTACCGTACTTAGGTGGTTTAAATTTGGATTTTCGGCAATTTTCTGATATAGGAGGAAGGTCCGACGGTCCCTTGTACAGTTTCCAAGTTTTTAGAGTCATCGCGTGTACGCTTCCGCCTTAAAAATACGTAAATTAGATTTTTAGGTGAAAAACGTCAATAATTGAACAGGTGCCGTGGGCGGCCGTAGAATAAAAAAAAAATATCGACAATTTGGTGTTTTTTTGCGCGTGAACCGTTTCAGGGACCTGTCTGACAATGCGTATAAAGTTTTAGAGTCGAAAAATAATCCTTCACCAAGAAAACTTGCAAAGCATTATTTTTCAAAAAGTGGTTTTTACCGTACTTAGGTGGTTTAAATTTGGATTTTCGGAAATTTTCTGATATGGGAGGAAGGTCCGACGGTCCGTTGTACAGGTGTCAAGTTCTTAGAGTCATCGCGTGTTCGCTTCCGTCTGAAAAATACGTAAATTTAGATTTTTTGGTGAAAAACGTCAATAAATGAACAGGTGCCGTGGGCGGCCGTAGAATAAAAAAAAAATATCGACAATTTGGTGTATTTTTGCGCGTGTACCGTTTTAGGGACCTGCCTGACAATGCGTATAAAGTTTCAAAGTCGAAAATAAATCCTTCACCACGAAAACTTACAAAACATTATTTTTCAAAAAAGTGGTTTTTACCGTACTTAGGTGGTTTAAAATTTGGATTTTCGGGAATTTTCTGATATAGGAGGAAGGTCCGACGGTCCCTTGTACAGTTTCCAAGTTTTTAGAGTCATCGCGTGTACGCTTCCGCCTTAAAAATACGTAAAATTAGATTTTTAGGTGAAAAACGTCAATAATTGAACAGGTGCCGTGGGCGGCCGTAGAATAAAAAAAAATATCGACAATTTGGTGTTTTTTTGCGCGTGAACCGTTTCAGGGACCTGTCTGACAATGCGTATAAAGTTTTAGAGTCGAAAATAAATCCTTCACCAAGAAAACTTGCAGAGCATTATTTTTCAAAAAAGTGGTTTTTACCGTACTAAGGTGGTTTAAATTTGGATTTTCGGAAATTTTCTGATATGGGAGGAAGGTCCGACGGTCCGTTGTACAGGTGTCAAGTTTTTAGAGTCATCGAGTGTTCGCTTCCGTCTGAAAAATACGTAAATTTAGATTTTTTGGTGAAAAACGTCAATAAATGAACAGAAATCGTGGGGGGCCGTAATATAAAAAAAAATATCGACTATTTGGCGTTTTTTTGTGCGTAAACTGTTTTAGGGACCTGTCTGACAATGCGTATAAAGTTTTAGAGTCGAAAAATAAATCCTTCACCACGAAAACTTGCAAAGCATTATTTTTCAAAAAAGTGGTTTTTGCCGTACTTAGGTGGTTTTAAATTTGGATTTTCGGAAATTTTCTGATATGGGAGGAAGGTCCGACGGTCCGTTGTACAGGTGTCAAGTTTTTAGAGTCATCGAGTGTTCGCTTCCGTCTGAAAAATACGTAAATTTAGATTTTTTGGTGAAAAACGTCAATAAATGAACAGAAATCGTGGGGGGCCGTAATATAAAAAAAAAATATCGACTATTTGGCGTTTTTTTGTGCGTAAACTGTTTTAGGGACCTGTCTGACAATGCGTATAAAGTTTTAGAGTCGAAAAATAAATCCTTCACCAAGAAAACTTGCAGAGCATTATTTTTCAAAAAAGTGGTTTTTACCGTACTAAGGTGGTTTAAATTTGGATTTTCGGAAATTTTCTGATATGGGAGGAAGGTCCGACGGTTTGTTGTACAGGCGTCAAGTTTTTAGAGTCATCGCGTGTTCGCTTCCGTCTGAAAAATACGTAAATTTAGATTTTTTGCTGAAAAACGTCAATAAATGAACAGAAATCGTGGGGGGCCGTAATATAAAAAAAAAATATCGACTATTTGGCGTTTTTTTTTCCCGTAAACTGTTTTAGGGACCTGTCTGACAATGCGTATAAAGTTTTAGACTCGAAAACTAAATCCTTCAACAAGAAAACTTACAAAGCATTATTTTTCAAAAAAGTGGTTTTTACCGTACTTAGGTGGTTTCAATTTGGATTTTCGGAAATTTTCTGATATGGGAGGAAGGTCCGACGGTCCGTTGTACAGGTGTCAAGTTCTTAGAGTCATCGCGTGTTCGCTTCCGTCTGAAAAATATGTAAATTTAGATTTTTTGGTGAAAAACGTCAATAAATGAACAGAAATAGTGGGGGGCCGAAATATAAAAAAAAAATATCGACTATTTGGTGTTTTTTTGCGCGTGAACCGTTTTAGGGACCTGTCTGACAATGCGTATAAAGTTTTAGAGTCGAAAATAAATCCTTCACGAAGAAAACTTACAAAGCATTATTTTTCAAAAAGTGGTTTTTACCGTACTTAGGTGGTTTAAATTTGGATTTTCGGAAATTTTCTGATATGGGAGGAAGGTCCGACGGTCCGTTGTACAGGTGTCAAGTTCTTAGAGTCATCGCGTGTTCGCTTCCGTCTGAAAAATACGTAAATTTAGATTTTTTGTTGAAAAACGTCAATAAATGAACAGAAATAGTGGGGGGCCGAAATATAAAAAAAAAATATCGACTATTTGGTGTTTTTTTGCGCGTGAACCGTTTTAGGGACCTGTCTGACAATGCGTATAAAGTTTTAGAGTCGAAAAATAAATCCTTCACCAAGAAAACTTGCAAAGCATTATTTTTCAAAAAAGTGGTTTTTACCGTACTTAGGTGGTTTAAATTTGGATTTTCGGAAATTTTCTGATATGGGAGGAAGGTCCGACGGTCCGTTGTACAGGTGTCAAGTTCTTAGAGTCATCGCGTGTTCGCTTCCGTCTGAAAAATACGTAAATTTAGATTTTTTGGTGAAAAACGTCAATAAATGAACAGGTGCCGTGGGCGGCCGTAGAATAAAAAAAAAATATCGACAATTTGGTGTTTTTTTGCGCGTAAACCGTTTAAGGGACCCGTCTGACAATGCGTGTAAAGTTTCAGAGTCGAAAAATAAATCCTTCACCACGAAAACTTACAAAACATTATCTTTCAAAAAAGTGGTTTTTACCGTACTTAGGTGGTTTAAATTTGGATTTTCGGGAATTTTCTGATATAGGAGGAAGGTCCGACGGTCTGTTGTACAGGTTTCAAGTTTTTAGAGTCATCGCGTGTACGCTTCCGTCTGAAAAATACGTAAATTTAGATTTTTTGGTGAAAAACGTCAATAAATGAACAGAAATAGTGGGGGGCCGTAATATAAAAAAAAATATCGACTATTTGGTGTATTTTTGCGCGTGTACCGTTTTAGGGACCTGCCTGACAATGCGTATAAAGTTTCAAAGTCGAAAAATAAATCCTTCACCAAGAAAACTTGCAAAGCATTATTTTTCAAAAAAGTGGTTTTACCGTACTTAGGTGGTTTAAATTTGGATTTTCGGCAATTTTCTGATATAGGAGGAAGGTCCGACGGTCCCTTGTACAGTTTCCAAGTTTTTAGAGTCATCGAGTGTTCGCTTCCGTCTGAAAAATACGTAAATTTAGATTTTTTGGTGAAAAACGTCAATAAATGAACAGAAATCGTGGGGGGCCGTAATATAAAAAAAAATATCGACTATTTGGCGTTTTTTTGTGCGTAAACTGTTTTAGGGACCTGTCTGACAATGCGTATAAAGTTTTAGAGTCGAAAAATAAATCCTTCACCAAGAAAACTTGCAGAGCATTATTTTTCAAAAAAGTGGTTTTACCGTACTAAGGTGGTTTAAATTTGGATTTTCGGAAATTTTCTGATATGGGAGGAAGGTCCGACGGTCCGTTGTACAGGTGTCAAGTTTTTAGAGTCATCGAGTGTTCGCTTCCGTCTGAAAAATACGTAAATTTAGATTTTTTGGTGAAAAACGTCAATAAATGAACAGAAATCGTGGGGGGGCCGTAATATAAAAAAAAAATATCGACTATTTGGCGTTTTTTTTGTGCGTAAACTGTTTTAGGGACCTGTCTGACAATGCGTATAAAGTTTTAGAGTCGAAAAATAAATCCTTCACCACGAAAACTTGCAAAGCATTATTTTTCAAAAAAGTGGTTTTTGCCGTACTTAGGTGGTTTAAAATTTGGATTTTCGGAAATTTTCTGATATGGGAGGAAGGTCCGACGGTCCGTTGTACAGGTGTCAAGTTTTTAGAGTCATCGAGTGTTCGCTTCCGTCTGAAAAATACGTAAATTTAGATTTTTTGGTGAAATACGTCAATAAATGAACAGAAATCGTGGGGGGCCGTAATATAAAAAAAAAATATCGACTATTTGGCGTTTTTTTTTGCGTAAACTGTTTTAGGGACCTGTCTGACAATGCGTATAAAGTTTTAGTGTCGAAAAATAAATCCTTCACCAAGAAAACTTGCAGAGCATTATTTTTCAAAAAAGTGGTTTTTACCGTACTAAGGTGGTTTAAATTTGGATTTTCGGAAATTTTCTGATATGGGAGGAAGGTCCGACGGTCCGTTGTACAGGTGTCAAGTTTTTAGAGTCATCGAGTGTTCGCTTCCGTCTGAAAAATACGTAAATTTAGATTTTTTGGTGAAAAACGTCAATAAATGAACAGAAATCGTGGGGGGCCGTAATATAAAAAAAAAATATCGATTATTTGGCGTTTTTTTGTGCGTAAACTGTTTTAGGGACCTGTCTGACAATGCGTATAAAGTTTTAGAGTCGAAAAATAAATCCTTCACCACGAAAACTTGCAAAGCATTATTTTTCAAAAAAGTGGTTTTTGCCGTACTTAGGTGGTTTAAATTTGGATTTTTGGAAATTTTCTGATATGGGAGGAAGGTCCGACGGTCCGTTGTACAGGCGTCAAGTTTTTAGAGTCATCGCGTGTTCGCTTCCGTCTGAAAAATACGTAAATTTAGATTTTTTGCTGAAAAACGTCAATAAATGAACAGAAATCGTGGGGGGGCCGTAATATAAAAAAAAAATATCGACTATTTGGCGTTTTTTTTTCCCGTAAACTGTTTTAGGGACCTGTCTGACAATGCGTATAAAGTTTTAGACTCGAAAACTAAATCCTTCAACAAGAAAACTTACAAAGCATTATTTTTCAAAAAAGTGGTTTTTACCGTACTTAGGTGGTTTCAATTTGGATTTTCGGAAATTTTCTGATATGGGAGGAAGGTCCGACGGTCCGTTGTACAGGTGTCAAGTTCTTAGAGTCATCGCGTGTTCGCTTCCGTCTGAAAAATACGTAATTTAGATTTTTTGGTGAAAAACGTCAATAAATGAACAGAAATAGTGGGGGGCCGAAATATAAAAAAAAAATATCGACTATTTGGTGTTTTTTTGCGCGTGAACCGTTTTAGGGACCTGTCTGACAATGCGTATAAAGTTTTAGAGTCGAAAAATAAATCCTTCACCAAGAAAACTTACAAAGCATTATTTTTCAAAAAAGTGGTTTTTACCGTACTTAGGTGGTTTAAATTTGGATTTTCGGCAATTTTCTGATATAGGAGGAAGGTCCGACGGTCCGTTGTACAGGTGTCAAGTTTTTAGAGTCATCGCGTGTACGCTTCCGTCTGAAAAATACGTAAATTTAGATTTTTTGGTGAAAAACGTCAATAAATGAACAGAAATCGTGGGGGGGCCGTAATATAAAAAAAAATATCGACTATTTGGCGTTTTTTTGTGCGTAAACTGTTTTAGGGACCTGTCTGACAATGCGTATAAAGTTTTAGAGTCGAAAAATAAATCCTTCACCACGAAAACTTGCAAAGCATTATTTTTCAAAAAAGTGGTTTTTGCCGTACTTAGGTGGTTTAAATTTGGATTTTCGAGAATTTTCTGATATAGGAGGAAGGTCCGACGGTCTGTTGTACAGGTTTCAAGTTTTTAGAGTCATCGCGTGTACGCTTCCGTCTGAAAAATACGTAAATTTAGATTTTTTTGGTGAAAAACGTCAATAAATGAACAGGGGCCGTGGGGGGCCGTAATATAAAAAAAAATATCGACTATTTGGTGTTTTTTTGCGCGTAAACCGTTTTAGGGACCCGTCTGACAATGCGTGTAAAGTTTCAGAGTCGAAAAATAAATCCTTCACCAAAAAACTTACAAAGCATTATTTTTCAAAAAAGTGGTTTTTACCGTACTTAGGTGGTTTAAATTTGGATTTTCGGAAATTTTCTGATATAGGAGGAAGGTCCGACGGTCCCTTGTACAGGTTTCAAGTTTTTAGAGTCATCGCGTGTACGCTTCCGTCTGAAAAATACGTAAATTTAGATTTTTTGGTGAAAAACGTCAATAAATGAACAGAAATCGTGGGGGGCCGTAATATAAAAAAAAAATATCGACTATTTGGTGTTTTTTTGCGCGTAAACCGTTTTAGGGACCTGTCTGACAATGCGTGTAAAGTTTTAGAGTCGAAAAATAAATCCTTCACCACGAAAACTTGCAAAACATTATTTTTCAAAAAAGTGGTTTTTACCGTACTTAGGTGGTTTAAATTTGGATTTTCGGCAATTTTCTGATATAGGAGGAAGGTCCGACGGTCCCTTGTACAGTTCCAAGTTTTTAGAGTCATCGCGTGTACGCTTCCGCCTGAAAAATACGTAAATTAGATTTTTAGTTGAAAAACGTTAATAAATGAACAGGGGGCCGTGGCGGCCGTAGAATAAAAAAAAATATCGACAATTTGGGTTTTTTTGCGCGTAAACCGTTTTAGGGACCCGTCTGACAATGCGTGTAAAGTTTCAGAGTCGAAAAATAAATCCTTCACCACGAAAACTTACAAAACATTATCTTTCAAAAAGTGGTTTTTACCGTACTTAGGTGGTTTAAATTTGGATTTTCGGCAATTTTCTGATATAGGAGGAAGGTCCGACGGTCCCTTGTACAGTTATCAAGTTTTTAGAGTCATCGCGTGTACGCTTCCGCCTTAAAAATACGTAAAATTAGATTTTTAGGTGAAAAACGTCAATAATTGAACAGGGGCCGTGGGCGCCGTAGAATAAAAATTAAATATCGACAATTTGGTGTTTTTTGCGCTAAACCGTTTAGGGACCCGTCTGACAATGCGTGTAAAGTTTCAGAGTCGAAAAATAAATCCTTCACCACGAAAACTTACAAAACATTATCTTTCAAAAAAGTGGTTTTTACCGTACTTAGGTGGTTTAAATTTGGATTTTCGGCAATTTTCTGATATAGGAGGAAGGTCCGACGGTCCCTTGTACAGTTTCCAAGTTTTTAGAGTCATCGCGTGTACGCTTCCGCCTTAAAAATACGTAAAATTAGATTTTTAGTTGAAAAAACGTTAATAAATGAACAGGGCCGTGCGGGGCCGTAGAATAAAAAAAAATATCGACAATTTTGTGTTTTTTTGCGCGTAAACCGTTTTAGGGACCTGTCTGACAATGCGTGTAACGTTTCAGAGTCGAAAAATTAATCCTTCACAACGAAAACTTACAAACATTATTTTTCAAAAAAGTGGTTTTTACCGTACTTAGGTGGTTTAAATTTGGATTTTCGGAAATTTTCTGATATAGGAGGAAGGTCCGACGGTCCCTTGTACAGTTTCCAAGTTTTTAGAGTCATCGCGTGTACGCTTTCGCCTTAAAAATACGTAAAATTAGATTTTTAGTTGAAAAACGTTAATAAATGAACAGGGGCCGTGGGCGGCCGTAGAATAAAAAAAAAATATCGACAATTTGGTGTTTTTTTGCGCGTAAACCGTTTTAGGGACCCGTCCTGACAATGCGTGTAACGTTTCAGAGTCGAAAAATTAATCCTTCACAACGAAAACTTACAAAACATTATTTTTCAAAAAAGTGGTTTTTTACCGTACTTAGGTGGTTTTAAATTTGGATTTTCGGCAATTTTCTGATATAGGAGGAAGGTCCGACGGTCCCTTGTACAGTTTCACGTTTTAGAGTCATCGCGTGTACGCTTCCGCCTTAAAAATACGTAAAATTAGATTTTTAGGTGAAAAACGTCAATAAATGAACAGGTGCCGTGGGCGGCCGTAGAATAAAAAAAAAATATCGACAATTTGGTGTTTTTTTTGCGCGTAAACCGTTTTAGGGACCCGTCTGACAATGCGTGTAAAGTTTCAGAGTCGAAAAATAAATCCTTCACAACGAAAACTTACAAAACATTATTTTTCAAAAAAGTGGTTTTTACCGTACTTAGGTGGTTTAAATTTGGATTTTCGGCAATTTTCTGATATAGGAGGAAGGTCCGACGGTCCCTTGTACAGTTTCCAAGTTTTTAGAGTCATCGCGTGTACGCTTCCGCCTTAAAAATACGTAAAATTAGATTTTTAGTTGAAAAACGTTAATAAATGAACAGGGGCCGTGGGCGGCCGTAGAATAAAAAAAAAATATCGACAATTTGGTGTTTTTTTGCGCGTAAACCGTTTTAGGGACCCGTCTGACAATGCGTGTAAAGTTTCAGAGTCGAAAAATAAATCCGATTGCGTTCGGCTGTTCGTCAGACTCAGCTCGAGTTGCAACGCGAAAACGTTGTACATCACTTTGCCGCCACATCGCCGCCACCTATTCGGTGCTAAACGCTTCAGTACGTCTTTATTATTTTTATCATTGTTGTCTTGCTTTTCGCCGGTGTTTCGATCGCCGCAAGCAACTTCTCTACCACTTGTCGTTACGTTTGTACGCGCAACGCAACGTTTCATCACCATCAAGCGGTCGGTCGCATTGCTCCGTAACGATTATTTTTTGAGCTGTCGTAAGTCAGTAACGTTTGCAATAATTGCTATAATTGTGTCATCGAGGCACAATCGCTGTCTACTCCGGTACGGCTGACCTCCGTGTCGCTGTTGCCACCGGGCCACGCGATTGTAAAAGGCGTGTGTCGTACGGCTGTCCGCCATGTAGAGGGGGTCTTATGCGTTTCTATTGGAGCGTGCGACACCCGTGAACTCGTCACACGACAGGGTGCCGGAGAACGTACGCTGATGATTTGTCTTTAAACTCCATAGTGCATCCTCTTTTTCATACTCACGATCCTGAATCACCACACGCGAAGGTTTCACCGGAGTAACATAATTTTACGTACGTCGTCGGTTCGTCAACAGTGAAATTGTATCTTTGTGTAATTCCATGCTGTTTAATTTAACTCTGCGAAAAACTTAATAAATTATAACTATAATTAAATTCTTATTATAATAATTATAATAATTAGGATATTAATAGTTAAAAGAAATATGTCGTATTCCTATATTGATTATAACCTGTATTTAAATATAATAGTAAAAAACTATATTATACTTATTAAATATTATATTGTTTATGTTATAACGTATTAGTGACATACTATGTACTAACATAGGTAAACTTTTGTTTGCAAAAAAAAAAGGAAAATGAATAATAAAATTGATTTCTGATTTATTTTAAAATTTTGGCGGAACATTAATTATAGCTGTGTAGTGCTTATATACAAATCAACTGGATGCCGGTTACCAGCCAATAACCCACTAACAATTTGATTGTAATTGCTGCTGACCAATGTCTCCTACCGTGGTTCTGATACTCTATACTAAATAGCACCAGGTCGTTAAAATCTATGTGTCCTGCGTCGTTGAACGTTTTCGTGTGTCAAGATATGTTGACATCCGTATTCCTAGATTTATCATTCAGTTGTAGGTTCTCACAAAGTATGTAGAAAAAAACCAAATTCATACACATTTTTTGAAATGTTTAATAATGAAAAATATGTCTTTTTGAAGATACTATAAAATTTATATTAGGTATTATAATAGGTTTTATACTATCATTAATATGTTGCTCTACGCATAAATGTAATCAAATTGTCTGTACAATGCGCCGTACAAGACGAGTAATGTGATACACGTCATAATGTATAACTATTATATATATATTATATATATTTATTTGGTCATTTTAGCTTTAAATATAAGTTTTATTAGCTAATGATACTTACTAAACAATATAAATTATGTATTAATTATTCATTTCATGGACACCTGTTGGCAGTTTGAAAAAAAACTAATTTTATGTATTTGTAAGAGCGTAAAAATGTGTTGGACTTGAGAAACATGTGTGCATTAGCAGAAGAAAATTCTTTAATGCCCCAGGGGATGAATGTTGAAATAAGCCTTTATAGGTTACAGGTATTTTTGATGGAAGTATACCTACTGGTGTATTTTCCTCTCGAACAATTCGCAAATTTTCGGAAGATTAAGTTTTTTTGCAATAATTTCAATAATTAGGTACTTGTGAATAGTACATCACTGATTAACTAATAATAATTGTTATTGATTTATATGTTATGTATTTATTTTCAATTGTAACTCGAATACCTTAGTACAGTTCTAGAATGGACTACCAAAAAATATTGTTCATAATCGAATAATGTTAGAAATAAAATTCACGTTTATTGGTTCGTGGTTACGTACTTTTGTTGAATTCCCATATTCGTAAATCAAGCAGATTATGAAGTAGCAGAGATTAAGTGTGGAAATATTTCAATAATATTTCTACAAGAGAAAAAAAAAGAAAAGTAGTTAGTATATTATTGGAGTAAATTATAAGAGAAAGAATGTTTTACATAGCTAAAATATTATATGTACGTATACTTATACAAAAAAACACGTCGAGATGACAGTCGGTGCAATGTCAGAATACTCCGAATATTGCCCCATTGACTGCGCCGGAGGTATCAATCAGTACAATGCAGGAATACTCTAACTATGCACTATTGTCTGATACTAATACCGTTCGATAAGTTTTTAGGGATGTCTTTCACCTTAAATGTGCAAGTCTGCCCGGGTGGGTCTTGCTGTAGCAAGATCAGGTGAAAGACTGTTGACCTGTGGTGGGTCGTACGGCCTTTTATACTCGTGACGGAACCGCAAAGCACAATCGCCGATAACGATATAAAAATTTAATAATATAATAATAGGTATGCAAATTATACATTAATTAAAAAAAAATATAATAACAATAGTATGTCATGCAATTAAAATTATAATAATAATAAAATAAAAATTTATAAATAATGATTATCAATAGCAAGGTATTATATAATAGGTAATAAGAATAATAATAATATTAAATATGATTTAAACATATAGGTATAGTTTGAAATGTTTAAATATAAACAAATTTAGACTTTTTTTTACGAATAAAATTTATAAATATTTTTTAATTCAAAAAAACAAGAGTTACTTAAAACAAATACTAGACATCTATACATATTTATAAAATATATATTAAAATATAGCACGGTGTTTACATAAACTTAATAAAAACAATTATTTCCGGTAACATAGTTATCTCTCTATTGTTAATTTGTGGAATATACTAATATTTTATTATAATTTTAATTTATAATATTATTATAATAACATAAAAATATTCAATTTTAATATTTTTAAGCATATAATTGGCTCTAGTGCCTAGTTGAGTTGGTATCTAAGTCTCTATTTTCTATTCTCTATTCTTAATACTAAAATAATTACTTGTAGATGAATAATTTATATGAGAATATGCAACAACATTCAAACATCGTCATAGATGTCGAACCATTGCAGAAACTTATGTAAATATAAAAACGTATTGAACTACAATACTTAATTAATTAAGTAATTCAATTAATTCATACCTTATATGATTACATGAGAAAGATATACAGTTTACCACATATTTTTGTAATAAGTGATGAAAATTTAATTATTGTATTTGACTGATTATGTATTAATTTTTATATAGTTATCATTGTATAATGAATTACCTATTTCAGAATTAAAGGTATTTTATAAATAGTTTTTCAATGCAACATATTTTATATGAGTAGATAATTTTTGCTTTTACATACAATGCTAAGTTCAAATATTGATTAAGTGTTATAACTTATAAGTATTAGGAACAAAAATAAATCTTTTTTTTTCATTTAAAAATGAGTTCATCGAAATATTTGTTTAATAATAAACTAAGATTTTACAAAATAATTTAAAACTTTTTGTGAAAAGCATTCAATGGACGGTTCTAAAATTACGGTTTTTAATATTTGTAAACATTTTACAGAACGGTTTTAAAACTCAATTAAATTAAGTACAATAATAATTATAATTAAAACTGATATATTGTTTATTATTAATAATAATAAGAAAAATTCAGTTTAATAGTTATGCAGTTTATAAGCTCATAATATTTATTTAATGATAACAAATAACAAACATTATTTAGTTAGTGTATTATTTTATAAGCATTTATTATAAATTATAACATAAAAATTAATAAATATTTTACGTTTTATGTTATGTCCATAGCCAACATAAAAATATTAGAAATAATACTAATTACTAAACACCAAAGTACTACAAATTAATTAATAGGTATATAGCCAGTGGCGTGGCAAGGGTATAGCCAAGTGTGCCTATGAAATCATCACTCAGCTCCGAATTTAAATTTAGGCATAACTTTAGTTCAAGGGATATAGACACTGCAGATATATTTTAACGGAGCTAAGAAACAAAAGAATACCGTAAACGGTATAAACGCGAATTAAATTTGTGCTTTTTCACACCTACGTATCATTTATTACATATATATGACCCATACTGGCTAATACCAAACTCGGTTTAGAAAAGTTTTCTGTGCCGTCACTAATTTAACCTTATACCTAACATGAAGTGATTCAGAAAAAAATTGACGAGCTTTAATATTATTAAAATTAATACAAATTAACACTGCACATAAATAAAGTCAAAGAATAAATTAAATGTCATTAATTCTATTATTTAAGTATATGAGACTTTAATTACTAATATTACAGGCTTGTAATTTTAATATAATTCTAATGATATAATATGTTAATTATTATATATATTAATACTTATTATTTTAAATTGATTTCTTACACACAAACATTGCCACTTATTAAAATACGTAAAAAATAGTTGGTCGACTAAACACAGACAAATGAAAACACGTTATCTCGGTTACTTGATTTTAATATTATATTTTGAGGTAGTTACATAATACATGCATTATCAAAACAGTTACATTAAATACAGATTCGTTGTCGTATTCAAATTATCTATATATACTGTAGAATCCACTTATTTTGGGACACCACATAAAAGGGACAATAATAATAGGGAAAGATTGGCCTAGTCCGGACATGTATCGGTTTGTTAGTTATTCGGTTAATATGCCAAATATGTCCCAATTAAGCGGATTATACTGTATATAGATATTATATTAAAATGCAATATTATAACCAGTACACGCAACACTAACGAAAATAATAATAATTTATGTACACATGCAGATTGTTAATCACCGAAAGCAACCAATTATATAACATATCGTGACAGTGAGGATAACGGCAATGGTGAAATGGACAGCGGACAGTAGTACTGGCGAGTCAGACAGCGGACAGCGGTAAAAGATTAATATTAGATGCGCGTTCGAGTGATTTGGTTGGAATATAACTTTCAGCTGTGCCGATTAAGAATATCCGGTTACGATGTTGATGCGTGGACATCGACGGCGACCGGATGCAGACATTATATTATAGACATATATTAAAGACATATCTTTAACCGTTAACATAACTGACGAGGCGATAATTATTATCCATTACCAGAACCTGTACGATGCTCTACTTGCTGCCTCGTATTTTCTGTCATCGGATATCGATGTCCGAGTTATGTCGCCGGTGATAACCGAATCCGCAGCACTTTAATCGCATGTTAATCACCACTGTCATCGCGCACAATAACATCACACACCGCATCTGTTTGCCGTCTGTTACAATCGTTACGCACAGTAAAAAAAAAAAAAAAACGTTCGCAATATTCTTCCACCTCCGACCGGCCAAGACTTTAGAGAATATTGAATATTATATTTCGAGGTGACTATGCCATATACTAAATATTCTTTTTAACCTTGTCCCGTCCGCGTACACTGTGTTATGCCATAAATAATTCGTTGTTTCAGTTATATCTAATTTTCGTTAGTCATAATTTGTTGTATATGTATTTAATAAGATAAAACACTCGGAGAGTACCGTAAGTAAAGCATGGTAAAACAAACGACTCAATGTAATAGCGAGTTAAGCAATGTCTCGACTCCGGATACTACCAAAATACATAAGTCATGAGGATATATTTTATAAACTTAGTGTTGTATAATATCGAAAGAACGATCGCATAATAAAACATTATTATTAGAATTAATATTCAGAATAAAGTATAAACATGGTACGACATTCTACACAAATTTTCTAAAACTTAGAGATGACGGCGAATACAATTTATATGATTTTTAAATCGTTAATATATTAGTCATAAGTACCTAGCCTTGTTACTTAGATTTAATTAAATCATAATATCAATACAATCATCAAAAGTATTTAATTTATAATGTTTGTCTTATCACTATACTTATCGTCGAAAAGACAAAAAAAATTTAATATGTAATTCGATATTAAAATAAATATGGTTTGGTTTTATTTAGTCTCTGATGTCAACATTACAAAGTAGAAGCACACCGACAGCGGTGTCGAACAAGATCGGTTGCCCGGATTCAATGCGGTACACGATCAAAGGTTAGGTTCGAAACGGACGCGTGAGGTTCGGTGATCGTCAACGGCCATCACTTGCCGTCGTGTTGGTCACGTAATACAGCGTCGTGGTGTGCGAGCCCACCGCGTTAGTCGCCTAGTGACGGGCAATTTTCGCAGCGATCGTCAATTCACCGAAGTACACCATGTGCAGGAGAGATTTGGATCGGTTCTTATTATTATAGACCGTCGCCTCGACCCGACGGACCGTCACCACCAACGAATTATTGCCGGTGTATCATGATTGCTGATGACATGTGTGTGCGTCTCGACCCGTTGTTGTCTCCGAATGAAGAATCAGTACGACGTGTCGAAAACGATCAATAACCTGCCGGTGGCATTCACAAATATGCAGGATTGCGAGACTTGCACAAGCACACTGTTGTTGGTTGACAGTTGTTCGACTGTTTATTTAGTTATAACATATTATAATATTGTAAATTGAATCAACAATCTGCTTATTTTTTTAATATTGCGTGTTATATAATCATATAAATGTTACATTGTCACAAAAATAATATACCGTGTACTTGCGAGTAATCGAAATACTTGGTATTGTGCTATTACTTACCTGTGTGATTTACGAGAATTATGATATAGTAACTCAAAAAAGTTGAAGAGGTCCCTGAGTAAGATTAGTGAGCTCTGGTGTATGCTTAGTTAGTAGGTAGGTGTATTTATGTCAATTATATAATTTAGGTACCTACTTATGCGATTTAAAATGTTTCAATGTACGTATAGTTCAATTGAAAGAAGTGAAAAATTATAATTAAAAATAAAACACTTAAAATTACAGTACAAATCAAAGTCGTCCTTTAAAAATATTATACCTATACTGGCCGATTAGGATGATAAACGTAGGTACATGCTGGCTAGTATTATAAACATCGCAATAACTGTCGCATGGAAAATGTTCGAAATTCTCGGTGCCTATGACGAAAGAAATTTATTTCGAGTTTATTTTCATTTCAACAGTCCTAGACGTTTAATATTATCAACTACATTTTCTCCACATTAAGCCACATATTAATATTAATATTAATGTACCTGTCTTATAAAATTCAACTTAATTAATAACGGCTTTAGCATCATCTATGTTGATCTACTCAATTGGTAAGTGTTATGAACATTATTCAAAGCATGATGGCACTATGCACGCAGAACAACAGCTGCAGTAGATCCGACGTACATCACACGTTGTTCGGAGATATAGCAATTATAGAAGTCTTAAAAATTTTCATGAGCTAACCAGAAGACGTCATTATGGAAACACCGGAGATTGAAACTGTGGAGTTGGTCAACAAAGAAAAATTATTTTGAGCTATTTGCAAGAGATATTTAAAAAGAATTGGCTCTGAAATAGGTTCAATAGTTAGTAGCTCAAACTACCAAGGAGAACTCTACTTGTAAGAATATACCCGAAAACAATTTGAAACCAATGAAAAAAATATACAACTAGATATAGGTGTTAAAAAGTGTAGCAATGAAGCAGCAGTTCAATGAGACTGATTGGACAGGAATATGTAAAATGGTCAGAAAAATCAATATTCTGTTTCCTAGGGCCGCAATTATTTACGTATTTATGTTACGGAAAAAGCAAAAAGTCGGGCATTGTGCACTTCGACCGATTGTATACAGTGACCAATTTGATTTGAGCATCGTAGCACTGTAGATTAAATATTGATTATATTAAAAATTAAATAAAAAATCTTACAAGGTACTTAAATAATCATAATAAAACCTAAAATAGACGCTATACATATAAAATATTTTTATAATCGTTTGATTAAACGTATTATTATTTTCTACAGTTATTATGTACTATAACACACGAAATATTGTCGTTGTCTAGTCTAGGCATACGCTCCCCCTATTGGACAGGGACGACATTTAATGACAGCGATGGGATGGAGTGCTTACCGACGAGTGACGACTATGTCGATCGAGGACAGACGGCAGTGATCACGTGGATGGACGACATTGACATATATACAATATGAGCTTCAACGGAAACCGTTGCAAATATCACGAACAAAATCATCTCGAGCTCAACGAGTTGAAACACTGTGACAACTGTACCCGCGACCACTGCCGAGGAAGCATCTTCACAGTTCTCATCGTATCAGCTGCGTCGCGTTCCGTCGTCGTCCACGTTCAACTGAAAAAGATCCACCGCTTAACTGAATTATAGGTCACATCGTGGTTGAAATCAGTGATGGTTCAGACATTTTTTCTAAGTCGAGTTTGGTACCAGATGCTTATAAGACATGTAATAAATGATGCGAGTACATGTCTTAACATTTTTAAACTTATTATTCGTACACATTTAATTAAACCCAAAATAAAGTAATAATAATATTAACAATATATTTAATTTATTTTAATTGTATCTATAAATATTGATACAACAGCTTTGTGTAAGGGGCAAGCCGTGGTGGGTAGATGGCATAATTGTTTATATTACCAGGTAATATTATCTGCTCACGGCCGATCGATTGTGGCTAGTGGTTACTGCTGGTCGTCTTGGAACAGTACTAGCACTAGCTGTGCGGTGATAATGGACTGTAATTCATATAGATTTTATGAAACACGGAATGGAAGGTGAATATGGAATATAAAAAATATTATAAACAGTATATCAAAGTAAAAAAAGTATTGAGAATGGCGGGATAGATAATCAACTCCGACAGTAAAATCAAAATAATAATACGTAGTCGTGATACGATGTATTGATAATGATTAATCAATTATGAAAATTATTCAAAACTAAATAATAAAAATTTACAATAATATGATAATATTCTTAACGCGTTAGGTTAGTAATTTTGTATTATCAATATAAGGTCGATTTGCACTCAAGTATTTTTTGTATTATAGGTTTTATGAATTATTTACATGTAAGGTGTGGCAAAATCTAAGTTTGATAGGTGTGTTTAAACACTTGAGCCGGGCCTGATTGGACTTTGGTTATTAAAGGTTATCTAGATCGAAGTACAATCGGGTTCAATAAGCAGTGCAGTTATATATAATATTATGTCATAACACAATTTCTTATAATTATATTAAATATTTAATATTTAATAATATATGTATAATAATGAATGAATAAACATTGATAATATATCAATTATATAGTTTACGGAAACAATGACTAAAAATAAAAATAAATTAGTTCTCACATAAATAGTAAAATGGCGTTTTATCGACTTATATATTTGCATAGGTACGTAAGATAAAATGATTTCCAGTATACATGATGTTTATATAATATGCATGAATTCTGCAGTATAATATAATTTTAGTTCAAACATATTAATTGGTGACACCTGTTACATTGCGACGTATAAAACCTTCAAGTGAAGGTGCATCGATTGAATATCGTGATACCGCAGTGCAGACCAACTTTTGCACGTCGTAGGCGCTCTACATTATTACCTATAAAATAGAATACAACATATTAGTAGTGTAAAAAGTTTGGTGTCCCAAAGTGAAACATGAACGATATGTGGTTGGTTGAATTAAGAATAATATTATAATACGGTGAATTGATAAATCTCTGTAAACGCGAATTATTATTGTATTATTGTATTATATTCTACGAATGCATTATATAATATATGACTCATATAATATGAGTTATTAAATAAAAAGATAAAGTAAAAGAATAATCACAAACTCGTCTATGTCATATACATATAAGGTTAAAAAATTAAATATCGTTGGTAATTTTTCAAAATTTAAATACTTTGCTAAATAAACAAAAAACAACGACGTCAAAACACATTCGCGTTGTCATGATGTTATATTTTCCTTGCCTTTCAATCGATCGGAAATAACTTTTATTATATATTATACACAAGGTGGATATATATATATGATTATACATTTATCATTATATAGTCCGTGGGATTCATCCGGCTTAGGAATGCGTATGTATAATTTATTAAACTCAAAGACTATATGCAGTATTACAAAAGTAAAAATTTGTTAAGTTTATTTAGGTATTATAGGTATTCTATAAAATGTTTACATGTACTTAATAGTTCAATCGAATGAAACAAAATATTATAATTAAAAAATAAAACACCTAAAAATGTTCAACTACCACTCGTTCAAGATGCTGTAGTATGCGATGACGTGGACTGCCCGGTGGAGATAGAGAAGTTGTGCGAGGAAGTGAGCGTCCTGGCAGGTTTGCCTGATAAGCACGCGGCAGTGACAATCATAAGCGTTAACTTACTACCCCGTAGGAGGCGTTTTGCATCTACATGGAACCGGATTAGCCCCGCTTTATGTTTATGCTGTTGCATGTTACGGCGTCCGCAGACACCACTCCTACCCGCACCCAAGTAGATGTCGGCAGAACATCGGACAAGAAATTGGGTAAGGGGGGGGGGGGTGATACGAGACAGAGCACGCTTTCAGATCAATCGTGGTCGGGGGGCCAATTCTTGATATCGTGATAAACTTTGTCGCATGCGATATATATTGTTATTGAGATTTTGTTGTATTTTTTTCCGGATTTCAGTTAATTTTTTATTATTATATATTGTTATTGATTACGATTTATTTATTATTTAGATTTTTGTAACTTTGAATATTTTGGCTGCGGGCTCATACCAGTGTCCTATTGGTAATAGACGATTTATGGCTCTATCAAAACCAACAGTATTCCATTGCCTAAGCGAGGTTATGGCTGCACTTAACCTACCCGAAATATTTAACCTTTGAGTTAAATTTCCAAAAAATGTTAATGAACTTACCGATATTCGTAATGGGTAATTAATTTTTTTTTTTTTTTTTGGAAAATTTGAGAATATTTATAATAATTTTGTACTATCTAGATTTTACAGAGATACAGGATTTCTAAGGATTTCTAGGATTGTGATTCTGAGTTAAAGATATTAAATGTTAATGCACTATTCCCGGGCAGTACTCATGATATACTACCCGAGCACGTTAGGTTAGGTTAGGTTTAAGTGGATTAAACGCTCCGCATTACGTTTTTGCTGCTGCGTGTGTTGAGACGGTGTCCACAGTCATTACCCCTCCAATACCACCGAAGACTTCGTTGAGACGACGGCGACAAAATCAGGTAAAGTGGTGGGTGGGGGTAATACGGATGACAGACACGGCCGACTACGGGACACGCAAGTAGCGATGTGAGAGCATACCTCTCCATTTCGTCGCTAGGCGAACTGAAGCCGGCCGGGTCGCGTCCTTCCGGTGGTCGCCGATTTATCATCACTCGCCCTGTGTCGTTTTGGTCTTCGTCGATGGTCGAAGACTCGTCTTCTGTACCACTGTCTGACTCGCGCATAACATTGCGCACTAGCCGCTCGCCGTCAACCATCACTCCCCAGCCGAAGCTGTCAAATTGCTTTTTTGCACCGAATAGCCATCTCGTATCCCACCTGCTGCCTAATTTCGTGTCGTCCTGTCAATGTTTTTTTCCTTTTTTTGTTATTATTGTTATTATCCTTGTTCAAATTTTCAATTTTATTTCATTTATAAAATGTATTATTATACCAACTGTTAGTCAATATGGCAAATTTTTTTCTGAAAATAATTTTTTGTTTCAAACATTTACACCGTTTTTTCATAATAATATGTATTACATAATTAATAGCTCTTACAGCAAGTTTTTTCATGTTCGGCAAGTATTATCTTTCTTATTACTTGTTAGATCATTAACATATATCTTGATTTGTTATTAAAATATAAATAAAATGAAAATTATGTTTACACAATGAATTACTGTATTTTTTATTTATGAGAATATTATATCCATTATTAAACATTAAAGACTTATAAAAACTTATAAAATGTTCAAATCATATTACAAGAGATATTTAAAAGAAGGTAGATTATAGTCCAGGTTCAAAAATTAGTAGTTAGAACCATCGAGAATATTACTACTTGCAAAGTTACACTGGAAAATATATATTTGTTTTAGCGTACTTAGGTGTTTAATATTTTAATTTTCGACATCTTTTTGATATAGAAAGAAATTCTAACAGTACCATTTGCAAACTACATTGTTTTCAGAGGCATCGCAAGTACAATTTCGTGTTAAAAACACCTAAATATAGTTTTTTTGGTTGAAAAGCGCCAAAAAACGACAGTTGTCGTTACCTATGTATGCGGTATACAGTCTCGCTCTTACTATACCGTTGTTTATGACGTTTCATGACCATCATGAGCAATCGATCGCATTGTACGGTAACGATTAATTGTCGGGCTGTCGTATATCAGTAACGATTGCCATAACTGCTGTAATGGTGTCATCGAGGCAGCATCGCTATACACTACAGTACCGCTGACCACCGTGTCACCATCGCCACCGACCCGCGCGATTGTAGTGGCATACGTCACTCATTTTATTAAATATTCTAATTGCCTCCAAACTGTTCCGAACTGCTTGGATCAGCTCGGAACAGTTTTGCTCTTTCCGTGTGCATCCGGCCTAAAGGCGGGTGTCGTTGGGCTGTCCACCGTGCAGAGGGATTCAACGCGTCCATCATCGAGCGTGCGACACCCGTAAACTCGTTACACGATGGGGTGCCGGAGAACGTGCGTTGATGAATTATCGCCAAACTCCATAGTGCCTCTTCTTTTTCTTACCTTCCCTCCCACATCGCTACAGTCTTCCTATGCGACGTCTTCTACTGAGAACCACATTTTTTACGTACGTCGTTGATTCGTCAACTACTGTATCGTCGACAGTGACATATTGCGGCTTTGTATAATTACACGCTGTTATGCCGTTATCGAAAAATACTATAATTTACACTTCGGATGATGTCGGCCGGTGCTATATCTCAGTCACCACATACACTGATAATAACTGATTATACGTATATTGTATGTGTACGTCACCGATTACTGGTGTAGCACACACACACACACACCGTCGCCTACCACAAACACAAACCGAATTTAGATATTATTATATATTTTACTTTCCGCCACTTTACTATATACTTATGTAGTTATTTATTTCCCTATGATTTAGTATTATCGTACTGTTTTATATTGTAAATTTGGTATTTTATTTTTTAATTTATTACCTAAACAAGGCTTTATAGCTTATCATACTGTCGTAATCTCTAGCGATACCAAAAAACCACCTGAAGCAAATATTGAAATATCAAACATCTGTAGTGTGTGTTGAACCGTGTGCCCATGTGCATATACGTGTCATCGTGTCTGTCTCCGCAAAATAAATAAATTATTAAGTTATATACCATACAGAACCACGGTAGAAGACATTGGTCAGCAGCAATCACAATCAAATTGTTAGTGGGTAATTGGCTGGTAACAGTATCCATTTGATTTGCATATAAGCATTACACAACTATTAATAGTTACAAAAAAAATATTGCAACTCACTTGACGTCACGTAATACTGTAGGATGGCGGTGTATCGAAACCGTACGTATATACACTATAAGCAGCTAGTGGTACTTAACGGTGTTACGTGGACTTGGTATAAGTGATTCACCAAAATTTTATGCTGCCTCGATGACACCATTACAGCAGTTATGGCAATCGTCACTGATTTAAGACAACTCGACAATTAATCGTTACGGAGTAATGCGACCGACTGCTTGGTGGTGACAAAACGTCGCATTGCGCGCACAAATGTAACGACAAACTGTTGAGAAGTTGCTTGCGGCGATCGAACAACCGGCGAAAAGGCTGGACAACAATGATAAAAATATTAAAAACGTACTGAAGCGTTTAGCACTGAGATGTCTCACCTAGAGATATTGTAAAAGTAAAAAATAGAAATAAATCAAATACCATGTGAAATATTGGATTACGGAAACACACGAATAATGGATAACATGTTTTTGCGGTGGCACGACGGTACTGAACGATATCCAAATAATATATATAATATATTATATTATTATATACAACCTGACTGTGGCTCTGGCCTCACCGACCGGTAATTTGATTGGTAGTGCTGTTGACCACCGCAACGCTGACCTGTGAACAATTTTAGCAGCCTTCGTAACATGCTACTATCACTGTAATATTTCGTACTTTAGTCGGGCGGCAACTAAACCGCGCTTTCACCACCATGTTGCTAAAGTCTTTAGGTGGCCGAATAAAGTGCGTAGTTAACTTAAAATGGTATAATAAACTTACTTATTGCAGTGGCGCCATTTGTACCGAGCAGGTGCATAATGTTCTCGATTAACGGTATACTACGACAAGTGTCAACTTAAAGTGCAGATAGTATAAAAAATTCAATTAGACGTTGTAATATGAGAGGAAGGTCCGACGGACCCTTGTACAGGTTTCCACGTTTTTAGAGTCATCGCGTGTACGCTTCCGTCTTAAAAATACGTAAATTTAGATTTTTAGGTGAAAAACGTCAAAAAATGAACAGGGGCCGTGGGCGGCCGTAATATAAAAAAATCTCTCGAATATTTCGTGTTTTTTTGAGCGTAAACCGTTTTAGCGACCCGTCCGACGATGCGTGTAAAGTTTCAGAGTCGAAAAATAAATCCTTCACCACGAAAACTTGCTAACCATTATTTTTCAAAAAAGTGGTTTTTACCGTACTTAGGTGGTTTTTTTATATAAACATATGGTCCCACTGTCCCTTGTATGGCCGTAGTATAAACAAAAAATCTAGATTACTTACCACTCTTCGATGTTTGCGGTGATGATTCATGTACTAGGCAAATCTTTCATGGATACTGTTCGTCAAAAACCCGTTGAATATTAGGTTAATGTCAATGGCCGAGCTCTCTGCCGGTACGATCAATTGAACTGAATCTTTGACTGGATACCGCCGAACGTCCTCAAAATTCTTTACTATTAATTTGTTAGATCGACTTGTCGCTGGCAGTGAATTTCATTATCGTACAAATCCACAATATTGTGTACAAAATTAAACGTTTTCTGTGTTTTTAATTAATAAAATAAGTGTTCTGTTATATGCTATCATTAGTATATACGTTTGTGTATGGATAAATATAATTTGTTTAATATTACTGTTGACCGTATTAACATTATTATTGTAAAATAAAAATTAAGTTTATTTCTGAGAAATAAGTTTTATCAAAAACATTTATAAAGTTTATTTGTCCGCAAAACCATTTTTACTTATTTTCATAATTTTATTATTATAAGAATCGGGTATATAAGCGTAGACGTCTACAAACATGTTGTTTAGTTAAATACTTCACTCACGATATACATTATTAGTATTAATATTTAATACTTATATAATACAATACAAGACATTAATAGTATAAAAACTCTGCCCACTGGTGTCCCAAAGCAAAAAACGAATTATATGTGATGTGTGGTTGATTTAAAAATAATATTATAATATGGTGAATTGATAGATCTCCGTAAATGTGAATTTTATATTACATTTGATGTTTGTACAATTTATTTTAAATGAAAAGATAAAACCAAAAATAATCAGTAATCACATAATCATCTACGTCATTCCATATTATTTTAATTAATTAAAAATCGTCGGTAATTTTTCGAAATTAAAATACTTTGCTAAATAAACAAACAACGACGTAAAAACATTGGTGTTGTCGTGATGTTACATTTACGTTGCCAATCAATCGATCGAAAATAGCTCCCAAATGATATAATAATATTATATTATACTAGCATACCCGTCTCGGCTCCGCCCATGAAACTTATATAACTTATATAACTTGATAATTAAATAACTAATTCCATACTTACATTTTAGTATAAGGGAAACATATATATCAGAAAACTTTTCCCATCGAATGGTTTTTGCTTACTAAACCTAAGATAATAAAATTGTTGAAATCGTAACATGGTACAGAAAGTATTTTAAGTCTCGGAACAATTATTCATATCTACTGGCTGATAAAACACATACAGAAGAAAAAGGTCAGGTTTCAGGTAGCTGGAAACCCGCAGACCGTCATAATAATACATTTAGGTATACAATTTTTATGTTTTTTTTAGTTAATAATAACTAATTATTTATTTACATTATTGGACTAAATTTATGCCTAAAACCTTCAGTGTGATGTCCTCTTTAAAAAATTTAATTAAAACTGCACGAAGATTGAATAGTTTCGGAGTTTATCCCGAACATACAACCAAACGCTATCGTTTTATATATTAAGTATAGATATTTATTATTCTACACTCCTTGGGAATATCCGGCGTACGAACGCGTATAATATATTAAAATATTAAACTTACTGACTACAACAGTACTACAAAAGTTAAAATTTGTTAAGTTAATAAATTTTGGTATTCTTAGTGTTATATAGGACACGAGACAGAGCACGGACGGTGGTGTTCGGTATGTTTGCCCAAGTACGTTTTCCCACCACTAGCGGACAGACGGGTCCATATTATTTTTCTATACTTCTTACAACAATCGTTGATGTGATAACATACACTACACCTGTGAAATGATAATGTTGAATAGTGATTGATAAACGGGTTCTAAATTAATCGTTGTGACCTTACAAGAATTTCCCCGCATCTTATTTGATAGTTGTAAGCCAGTGTTTGAAAGGTGACAAAACGTTACAATATATATTTTTTCATTTTTAATGTTTAAATATTGAACATGATGGTTATTATAATGAATCGTATATTCGTGTGTAATATTAATAGTTTGTAATTTTGCCGGTCTAATATTCCAAAACAAATGAATATCAATTATCCATGAGACTATGAATATTATTTTTGAAATAATTACAGTAGGTATCTACTAAATAATATTTTTAATTAAAGTAAATATTTTTAATTGAACTAAATGTAAATTTTAGATATTTGAACTTTTATTTAGTGATTTAGAGAAAATGAACGATTGGACATACCTAACTCTTTATAAAAAAAAGCCTATCTAGAAAAAATTAATAATAATGTTGCACGTACGTCTGCAGATATATAATTATTATGAACATTTACAATGAATTTATTATTTTATGATAACAATTTAGCATAAAATATTTAAACGTTAAGGGTTTGGGTTTTAAGTGAAGCTCTAAGAAAATATTTTTAAACTTAAAATTTAAATAATATCCAAGTAGTTAATTAATAATTAATTATCATGTTCAATAAATAAGTTATATAATTAATTTTGCACGTGATTTATTTAGTTTACAGGTGTCAATAATAAAAAGAGGTAAAGTAAATAATTAGATTACATAAGGTAAGTCTTAAACTTAAAATGTATTGAGTGTAATATAAGGTATAACATGCAATTGTTTGAATATATAAGAAAAAAACGCCGCAATTATTTACGTATTTGTGTTAAGTGAAAAGTAAGAAATCGAGCATTGTGCACAGTTCCAGGTCACTGGGTACTTCGCCAATTATCAAAGGCAAATTTGGAATAAGTTAAACGTGGTCCGGGCATTGGATACAGTGCCCAATTTAAGTTGACAACAGTAGGTTAAACATTGAATATATTAAAAATTAAAAAAAAAATCTTACCGGGTACTTGAATAAATAATCTTAAAAAAATCTAAAATAAACCCTATATAAAATATTTTCATGACAGTTTTATTAAAACTATTGTGATTATTATATTCTACAATTAATATGTACTATAATATACGAAATTTTCGTTATCTAGTCTATGCTCCTCGTATTGGACAGGAACGACGGGTGGTAAGGCGATGAGCTCAAGCGCTTACTGTCGAATCGTCTACTGACGAGTGACGACTATGTCGATCGAGGACAGACGGCGGTGATCAAGTGGATGGATGACATATATACAATGTGAGCTTCAACGGAAACTGTCGCAAATATTCACGAACAAACTCATTTCCAGCTCAACGAGTTCGAGCACTGTGACAACTGCAGCCACGACCATTTCCGAAGAAACATCTTCACTGTTCTCATCGTAACGGCTGCGTCGCGTTCCGTTATCGTCCAAGCTCAACGGGTAAAGATCTGTCAGCTTCTTCGTAGTCGACAAGCTGGCTTCAGAGCGGAAACCAAATATATTTGCGCCGGAAATACCAGACCATCCGTAATACAGACAGTGATTAGAATAGCAGCGACTACGATTGCGCTGTTCTACGCGCCTCTGTCCAGTTCTTAATTTTTTTTTAGCTCGATGACCTGTCTCGTCGATGTATACCGTTTACCGTCTGGATTCCGTTCCTCCCGCGACAGAATTTGTTTAAATTTACCGAATAACTGAATTATAGGTCAGTGACGGTTTCGGTTTTCTACACCGAGTTTGGTACCAGGTACTTATAAAACATGCAATAAATGATGCACGTACGTGTCTTAGCATTTTTAAATTTATTCTTCGAACACATTATAATTAATTAAAAACAATATAATAATAATAATATAATAACAATATATTTAATTTATTTTAATTTTATCTATTAATATCGATAAAACAGATTTGTGTGAGGGGCAACCCGATGTGTTGATGGCGTAATATTTTGTCACTATGTAATATTGTCCGATCACGACCGATCGATTGTGACTAGTGATTACTTGGCTTGGAACAGTACTGGAACTAGCTGTGCGGTGAAAATGGACTGTAATTCATATAGTTTTTATGAGACACAGAATGGAAGGTGAATATGGAATATAGAAAATATTATAAACAATAAACCGAAATAAAAAAAATGTATCGAGAATAGCGGGATAGATTAACAATCCCGATAGTTTAATCAAAATAATAATATGTAGTCGTGATACGATGTAATGATTATGAATAATGAAAATTATTCAAAACTAAATGATAATAAAAATGTACAATAATATGATAATATACTTAAAAGGTTAGGTTAGTAATTATCTTATATCAATATTATGGGTACAATAATGTACAGCAAACCATTGGTGCAAATAAGTCTAAAATGTTAAAAACTTAAAACTTTAATATTTGTTAATAATTCTGTTACAATTTACAATATTACGTCATATTGCATATTATAATGGTACACCGCCCGGACACCAATTAATTCTCGTTGTATAATTATTTGTTTAAAATTTGTTAAATTTGTATCATTTAAGTTTTTACTTTTAATATTAACAATTTTTTGATTATTATTATTTATACCACATATTGTACAATTCGACATATTATATATTATTATTCAGCATACTAATATTGTTAACATTTTTTACCAGGACACATTTTTTTGAATACTTATACCATTATTATTTATTTAGAACATGATATTAAAACCACATATACTTTAGTTTATATATTTTTTCCCGGGATAAGGTCATTTGGAACCCAATTTACCAATCCCAGAACTAGACTCATTTTTAAAAAAAAGTAAAGATCGATCTACACTTGAGTTCAAATACAGTGCAGTTCTATATAATATTATGTCATAACACAGTTTCTTATAATTTTATTAAATAATATAAACTTGTAACGTACATTATATTATAGAAAATTAAAAAATATTAAAAATACAAATTAGTATGCTCATGATTTTATTTTAAGCGGAAGGCAAAATAATAGTGTTTTACAAAGTTTAAATTAACATTATTTTTTTGGACAATTGCTTTTAACCCAATTGCAATTCCATTATTATACATATTTTTACCCAAATACAATTCCACCGTTTTATTTAGGTAAAAAGTGCAATTCGTCTACCCCTAATACTATAACAACGCTAATCAACCGAACAAGAAAAAAGGTAGTATAAAGTATAACATTATGTAATAGAGTGGTAACGACCGAAAACGACAATACATAACGATATAACAAAGTGGTAATTAATCAACAAAAATGACTTATCTTTAACGCGGAGCTCAGGCTCATGGCTCGACCATGGGCAGAAACAGAAATAGATTTGATGTAGAACTGTAGATAGCTGATGGCAGTTGGATTTTCGAGGGGAAATGGCCCCGAAAACACGTGAAACAGCACTTTTTACTATCACGAGTTGAGGAAAGTGGGTGCGTAGTCAGTACGAATAAGTGCCCACGGTTATAAGTCACAGACACTTTCATCAAGTAAGATTACGGTTAATACAACCGAAAATGTTTGGCAAAGCTTGAGCATAACACATTAACAACATATGGTGGCGAGACTCGCGGTGGCGGAGCGAAACCAGTCAGAACTGAGAGGCTGTGAGGGATGGAACATATATAAATACATATAAATATAATGAGTATAATTATAATAATAAATATAAGTATTCAATTTGATTAGATTAAATTAATATTAAGATGCTAGAGTTAGGTTAGGTACTTAAAATAGTTCGGTTTGTTTACTTATTGTTTTTATAAGAAATTTTATTTTAATTACCTTGCTTTTAACATCTAAAATAATTATGTTTTTAATTATTATTAAAAATATTAGATGTTGTGAAGAAAGTTTATTTAATAGCAATGAATTAGATTTGGTGTCAATTATATATTTATAAGTAATATACTTAAAACCGGTCGTCGCAAAGGTTTTATTGACTATATAAGATTTAAAACCGAATTCGCCTTTGCAAATTAATTATATTGATAATTATTTTTTTTTTTTAATTAAAGTTAAAATGTAATAACTAATTTAAATGATTGCTTTTATTTTTTAATGATAATTTTACAAGTAGGTACACAGTTAGTGACTAGTGTTAATTATAATGAATTAAAAAAATTTTTAACTGAGCTTTAAATAATTATTATATACTTTTTTTATACATTTTACATTTTTTA
This sequence comes from Rhopalosiphum maidis, assembly GCF_003676215.2. Classification (NCBI taxonomy): domain Eukaryota; kingdom Metazoa; phylum Arthropoda; class Insecta; order Hemiptera; family Aphididae; genus Rhopalosiphum; species Rhopalosiphum maidis. The sequence continues at coordinate 166,732 of NC_040877.1, read as the reverse complement.
GAGCATTCTCCTCAGACTTTAGGATAAAGCAAATTGGGAAAATATTGTTGGAATGTAAATTAAGTACCTAAGTATAATATATAAATTATTATTTATACTTTTTTTTTCAATATGTTGTCATGAATATTGTGAAGCGAAGATTATATCGGTATACAAATATTGATAATTCATAGGCACAACTTTTTATATACATTTTAATTTAGAATTTTGATTAGTATTCACTAATTTCCTTGAAAAGTATTTTCTTACTGCCAAAAAAATTCATTTATTGATGATTTAATTAAACAAATAAAATAATTTTTTACTAGCCATACAATAAAAATATATCATATAATTACTCTCGAATAAATGTGTAAATTTGTTAATAGACAATGGGCGCAAGTGTTTTTTATTAGTATTTAGATTTTTGGACTTGTATTCATTATCAACATAGTTAAATCTTTGGTATATAAAGTGGCCAGATTAAAGTATTCCAGATCGGTCAACCGTACTTTTGGTAGCATATTTTGACTAAAGTTCAATTTTTACAATGCTACTAGTATAATACTATAGTTTTGTATCAGTAAACGAAGAACTAATTCAACGTAAATTGATATTTATTTATTTTATTTATATTATATTACTTAATTAATTTTAGATCAAAACCATTTTGGTGTTAAGTTATTAACTTCAATCTTCTATAACCATCATTATTTGTAATTGTAATATTATTTTTTGATCAATAAAATATTTACAATGTAAAGCAGTTACTATAAATATCTATTTATGACTTTTTTTAACTATGAAACTATGTTTACAGATCCAGTAAGAAGCTTTATAAGGAATGCGAAAACCATTGGAATGTCTTATAAGTTATTGGTGTTATAATTTATATTACATATATCGGAAAAATAATATAAAATTTATTCTATACGTATAAAATAGTATGTACTTTTAATCAATATCACTGTATTAAATCTAAATTAATAAACTGTTATTTTTATTTTTAGAAGAAGATTGGGAAAGTCCAACAGTATTTTGTCATAAATACGCAAATCATGAATTAACATTAGGTAAGTATGAACAATTGTTATGCTGTCACAAATACACACATCACAATTCAATTAAATTTTGTAAACTTGTTGTTTTCAGATTTAGAAAGTATAGAAAATTAAGGATAAGGATTGAGTGTTTTTTTTAAATAAAATATTAAACGTTAGCTGTTTCGGTATACATCATAAACAAAATAAAATCCTATACATTTTTGAAAAAAAATAATACATTTGTTTTTCTATCATTACTATGGGGTATTATTGTATTCAGTCAGTAGCTACCGTCCAACGTATATATTATCAAATTCAAATAACATTGTGTTGTTCTCCTATATTCATATCAGGCTATAGTTGACAGAGTGTTTGAAATTCTATATTCTTTACGAATATAGAATTGCGTCGTTCTCAATCTCAATTTAAGATTTGTACATCACTCCTACTAAAAAATTAAAATAATATGTAACATGCAAATTATACTATTATCAAGATTGCAAGTTGTAAGTTCGTAATTCTCGGTCCCTTCATATTATAATGGAATTATCGAGTGTATAATTAAAACACTATATAATGATATACCATTAAAATCATAGACTTATAAAATAGTCTATAGTACTTGGACCACTATTTTAAATGCATTCTTGCATGGTCTATGCAAAATGAACTTGTGATGTAAATACACGTATACTTTTTATGCTTATTTTTTTATTTTGGGAGCAATAAATTGTAATTTTATTAAAATATTATATTATCTTGTCATAGGAGAATCCAAAAATTACATTATAATTTATATTTACATTATGTAATGTATAATATTACAGCACCACAACACACTGACATATTGTGCAACACCGATTAGATTTTGTTCAAATCATACAGCCACTAGTCACGTCGATATCTATATATATATATATTACTACTTGGCTGAAAATTGCCACGGAAACGATTAATTCTACGTGCTTTTTTAACCTTAACATTCGGGCACGGCGAACAGCTGATGTATATAATTTTCGACGATGGCGAATGTACGTGTAAATTACTGCGGACAGGACTCTGTAGTCTGCAGACAGCAACCGCACAGGTTCTAATACTGTGTAACAATCGTCCTGTTGTCTGTCGGTAATACTGTCCGTATCCGGTCGCCGTCGATGTCACGTACCTGCACCGTCACCACCGTACACCCGGAAACAGCTGCTGAGTCGACACTGCTGACATTTTTATTCCAAGTAACTCAACCCGTACCATCATTGCCATCAATACGTCGTTGCTAACGTAGTCATCACTATTGGGTCCGAGTCGTGGTTAACGTGTTAATCAATAGCCGCTGTATGGTCCGTCACGATGCGATAGCTACTGTGTAGCGTCATGGCAATCCAAACGGCTTCAAGTGTACATCGACACTGTTTTTCTAATGTACTTATGTGTGACCAATAAAATAATAATCGTAACGATTATTACGACTGCATATCACACACGTGCGTCGTTACATTCCAAACGTCAATAACGATTGTTAACCGCGTTAGGTAATCGTTAGTTTATCATATTGATTACATTTTTGTTTTATATTTGTACTATATTATGGCGGTATCAAAACCGTACGTATATACACTACGAACAGTGGTTCTTAACCGGTGTCCCGTGGACTTTGAATAAGTGTTCCGTCAACATTATAAAATCAGTCAGAAAAAAATATTAGTATTTATAACCAATGGTATAATTAATTCACCTTTTTTTTGCAAATAAAAGTTTACCTATGTTAGTATGTTACTAATAAGTAATAATATAAACAACATGATATATAATAAGTTTCATATAGTTTATTTTTTATATTTTTATTTAAATAAAGGTTATAATAAATAACATAGGTACACGACATATTTATTTTAACAATTAATATTATTATTATTATTATTATAAAATTTAATTATCATTTTTATTATATTTTTAAATTTTTATACGATCAATTTTCTTCAATATTCATTCAATAACTATTTTTTCGTTGTAGTTAATACGGATCAACACAATGGGAAAACTGTCCTGGTGTATAATTTAAACAATTTCATTTGTTGGGGTCTATGACTCGCGACTCTATGAGATACTGAGAAACGACATATTTTTTTTAAATATAATAAATATTAGGAATATTTGTTTTCAAGTATAATTATTTAAGTTAAAAAAAATTATAATAGGATTTTTAATAAGTTATTGGAACATGAGAATTTAAATTTTATCTAATGTACTACGTAAATGGAATTTTGAAAACTAAATGGGTGAGTCATAAGTATTTAAAAATTTTTGAATGTATAAACTATATAGATTTTAAATTTTATTTAAAAGATTGTAGAATTGTTGATATGAGGACAGTGACAAGCTCAATTAAATATTGATCGGAAATAACTCACAAATGATACAATAATATTATATTTTACTAGCATACCCGTCTCGGCACCGCCCAAGAAAGTTATTTAACTTATATAACTTGATAATTAAATAACTAATTCCATACTTACATTTTAGTATAAGGGAAATATATATATATCAGAAAACGTTTCCCATCGTGTTGTTTTTGCTTACTAAATCTAAGATAATACATTTGTTGAAATCAGAACTAGGTTCAACAATTAGTATTGAGAACCTTCGAGAAGATTACTACTTGTAAGAATACACCGGGAAGGCTGAGTAAAATAAGCAACCAGATATAGGTACTAAAGAGCGATACCACAATCTTCAAAATGTTATCAAGGCTAAATAGTAAATATGGATTGGATGTTATATTAATTGGTTATGAAGGTGGGTTTGCACCAAATATTCTTAACAGCAAAGAACGTTTGCGTTTAATTTAAAAAGCTATTAAAAACGCTAGATATATGGGAAAAATTAAAATTGAAATGGTCGTTACTGCTTCTGAGTTTTACGTGTAAAGCAATTTATTTTGTTTAAATTTATATATAATAACTTTAATTATGTATAATATGATTTTTTGTATGAATTTTATTAACTTAATTAATAATTGCAGTGATGGAAAGTACGATTTGGATTTCAATAATAAGTCAGATAGTAAATACAAAAGACAAATAATCTCAACTGAAGCTTTAACAAACTTTTACAAAGAAATCAATAAAGAATTTACAATAGTATTAATTATTAAAGATCCAATTTGTAAAGAAGGGAGAATTGAGTAGCATGGAATAATTTTACTGCATCCACTGACATCCAAGTATATTTATCATTAATAACATTTTTTTAATATTATATCGTTCTTAGTCTCTGCATAAATGTATTTGAATCTGTATTTAAATATTAAAAATAACTACTATGATATAACTTCATTTTTGTTTACTAAAAAAATTGGCAACGCCGCACCCAATTTCACGCGCAATCTTACGCCTTTGAATAGTCAAACTCATGTGCTTTGTTATTCTGGTATCACGCGCAATCGTATACCTAAAAGGCTAAAAGATAAAACGTGCGCAATCGTACTCCACCGCTAAAACCGTAGTAGCGTGCATAAAGGATCGTCGGACATTATTATTATATCAATAAAATCACAAATTTCCAAAAATTTAACACTCAAGTCCACTAAAAACCACTTTTTTGAAATACAACTCTAGTTTATGCAAGTTTTTGCGGCGAATGACTTGTTTTTAAACTCCGAAACTTTACTCGTGTCGTTAGATGAGTGATAGATACATTTTGCCGCAAAAAAACCGTTAATGAAAACAAAAAAACGATAAATTTTATTTCGAGTTATCGAGGGCATAATGTTATTGCTATTAAGTGTTATGGTAGTTTCAAGGAATTTTTAACGTAGTTCGAGATAACGAAAAATATTGACGTTCGATATAATAAGAATCTACTGTATATTAATAATACATTATGTGTATAACATTACTCGGCTTGTCCGACAGATTGTACAGATAATTTTAATAAATTTAATAATTATACATAAAGCAACACAATAATGATGATATATATATATATATATATATAATGTCTAATCGAAGTATCTTAACATACTATCTGCAGCTGATTTAACGTTTGCTGAACGGATATTTCTAGTCGAAGGTCTTTTGAATAAAAATATTATATAATCATGATTTTTTTGAAGATTTAAATCGTTTAATGTTTAATAAGTATTTAAAAAATAACTATCGTGTCACATGTAAACCATATTTTAGGAAATACAATTTTATCGTGATTTGCATTATTGCAGACAGCAGCCACTATAGGTGGTCATAATAATAATACGGTAAACGAACACGTTTTACTATCCATTGTTAGAGTTGTATACCGCGGACGCTTTGTACAGTATGAATAAACCGGAAAATATATTTTACAAGATAAGATGACACAGTAGAGCATAACATTTGCACTCTGAAATATGAGTATACTATGAACCAAAACTAAACTACAATAAGCTAAATCTTAAATTATTTAATATGGTAATGATTAAACCATTTTAAGAATAAATAAATCAAATATTCGTTGAAAGTGTTCGAAAGTAAATCGTACACGTAAACTTACTACAAAACCTTATGGACCGGTGAGTTATAAGTTATAGTAAATAATATATTATTTTATAATATAACATAAGAAATTAGAATATTAAATTATTAAATTAATATATGCATATATAAGTACTTGTATAAAATGTAACAGGTATATGCTACAATCATTGAATATATATAATATTATATATATATGTATGTTTATATAAATGCATAGCCGCCCGACGATGTACCATTCGTTTTGGTGTTCCCATTGCTTTTCCATCATCGCCTATATTATATCGATCGTTTGTGCGTAGGCCGCCTTTTTATCGGTGACACGTCAGTTTCGTTGTCAATACCGCCATGTGATATGCACTTTTTCCGGACGACGCCTCACGCCTAAATCACACGTCATAACAGTGCTAACTCGGATCGGTTCACTCGTTTATTCTGTGAAACGATGTCAGTGATGTAATTTTATGACACTGTGATATTTTGATATATAATAAATATATATACATCGTCGTCACTGCCACAGTTAGGATATATATATATATATATATATATATATATATATATATATATATATAATATACATTGCAACACTCAAAAACATGTTGACCATTAGTTGTGAGTACCCGTAATCCCATATCACTTGATATTTGATTTATTTATATTTTTTACTTCATACCATTTGCGATTTCGATTGGTTTCTTTATCGGTCGCCCTAATATCCGGCTTCCTCGCCGATTGTTCCATTGCCGCATACCAACTTCTGTACCATTTGTCGTTACCTATGTACGGGCACTGCAGTATCGCTCTTACTACACCATTGTTTATGACGTTTCGTGACCATCATAAGCAGTCGGTCGCATTTTTCCGTAACGATTAATTGTCGAGCTCTCGCCGTAAATCGGTAACAATAACCATAACCGCTATTAGTGTCGTTGCGGCAGTATCGTCTTCCACTTCGGTCCCACTCGACGTCGGTCCACACGATTGTAAACGCGTCCATAATCGACACCCGTGAACCCGTTAATCGTCGTGGTGCGTTGGTGCGTTGGTGCGTTGGTGATTTATCGCCAAACTCCGTAGTGCCTCCTCATTTTCGCACCCCCGACCTCGCATGGCTACAGTCGTCCTATGCGACGTCTTCGACTGAGAACCACAATTTTACGTACGTCGTCGGTTCGGAAAATACTGTATCGTCGACAGCGACATATTGCGTCTTTGTACAACTGTACAACTGTACGTAGCTTACGCCGTTATCGAAAAATACCATAATTTACACTTAGGATGATGCCGGCCGGTGCTATATCTCAGTCACCACATACACTGATACTATTCAAACTTGTTCAAATAGTTAATTTATTAAATCAGATTGATTTAACCCAATAACTTGTATTAATCTTATAGGTAAGAATATTGTTAACTAGAGTATTTATTAGACTTTAATTTTAATTTAAATTTTTAAACCAATTATGACCATTATACAATTATGATATTTCACATGGACTGCAATAAGTATTCTGCGTTTTATACATACTAAATAGTACTAACAGTAGGGTTTTTCGTTATTCGATTGTTGAAATCTGTAATTCATTGTTAACAATTTAGAAATAATTGAAAATTTCCATTAATCAAAGATTTTTATCAAGAGTACAGTATTCAGTTGTTGAAACAGTTTTATAACATTAATCGATTAATTGAAATAATTAAACAGCCATTCTACTCCTAAATTATAGGTATGTGTATAATGAATATTTGTTAATTGAGATCTACATGGGTAATCTATTTTATAGATAAACACATATTTTATCAACAAAAATTATGCTTTTATTATTTTATTAACATCTTCTTATAAGTTTTTACTGTTTTGAATAAAAACATTATTATTATCATTTTTATTTTATACTCCAAACTTCTGGAGTAGAATATTTTCTAAAATAAAAATTGAAAAAAAATAATAGTTTTATTCCTGTTCTTATGCTAAATATTTTTTTCCAAAATATATAACCAATTAAAATTCTGTTTACAAACACTGAAAAAAATCAAAATATTCGTACTAATTATACGAACAACCTTGTATGTATATAACTAATTAGTAGATAAATACATTATATACATATATTTAATACATTAATAACTTCTTATCCGCAAAGGTATTGTATTAATATATTATACTTACCACTATGACTATAAGTTAAGTTTATAGTTTATACGCGGTTATTCTTATTAAGTTATCTTATTTTTAAACCGTTACAGAATTTGTTTGATAAACCTCGTCAGGTAAAATAAATATCTATAAACCGTAATAATTATTTTAAACAATTGTTATATACTATATTTATGTGTGCTATTTAAATCAGTTGTTGTGTTCCTACGATTCGATATTATCACGATCAAATTAGAAGACAATATTTACAATGCAAACTTAAGAAAACCGTAACATTTACATAAATTAGTTTTAAAAAAGAAAAAACCACAATTCTAGTTAACTTAAAATAATTCATAACATTATATAGTAACGTATATTTTTTATTATAATTGCAATAATGTAGTTCGTATAAAACTATAAACGAATATGAAATAAATAGTTAATACCTATTAATAAAAATCTTGATAAACGTGTTTTGACTTGTGAGTACGTTACTTATAATTTTATTATAACAATCTCAATTATAAATGTTGAGGATGATGTCAAGAATATAGTCAAGAGTCGAAACTCAAGAGATCTGTATGTTGTTACGTGTATTATACGTGTGTAATGTGTAATAAATTTATGAATAATGAATTCTTTCTGCACATGAAATATATTTTTATGTTCAACAATACGACTTACAATTACACAATATATATATATATATATATTATTATATATTGGAATATATTACACAATATTGGCTTATTTCAATATAATAACTCATAATTGTTGTTTAAGAATAATTAATAATACTTTGTTAAAGCTAACTAAATTGACTTAGGTGTAAACATTTAATAATATATAATGGTCGTTAATATGATTAAGTCGGATAGTTGGTCTCTTTGAGGAAATGAAATGACCAAGTAGTAGGTATGATGTTTTCATATTTTTTACTAATAAATATGTTTTATAATTCTTTTTGCCTGTGATTTGTTTATTCCACTATTTACAGGTGTCAATAGTAAAAAGATATAAAGTAAATAATTGAATTAGATGAGGTAAGTTTTATACTAAAAATGTATTAAGTGGTGTATAGGTTTATATTAAGTTAATATAAGGTATACCATGCAATTTTTTGAACATATAAGTAAAAAAAAAAAAAATTTGAATAATTATATTATATTTGACGGTTGCATTATATTATACCTATGCATTTTTAAATGAAAGGATAAAAAAATAAATAATCACAAAATCATCTACGTTACATTGGCGTGCCCAGGAATTTTCGGTGGGGATGATATATATATTTTAAGAAAATACCGGATTTAATAAAATAAAAATATAAGTCATATAAAAAAAACTTTAAATTCTTAATTCTAATTAAATTAACTCAAAAAAAAAAATTGACGAGTGTATTACTTTTTTGAATTAAAATTAATAATTAAATATATTTTCAAATTATGTTCATTAAAATTAAATCTTTTGGTACCTAAAATATGTTTGTACAATCAAAAAGTACATTCTATTTCTACTACACTAGTTATTAGTACATATTAAAAAACTCAATAATTTAGGTCTTATATCTAAATAAATATCTGCATAGAAAAATACAGCAATAACCATGTTTCCGAACTTTTAATAATAGGTTTAAAAAAAAAATTTTCCTTTTTAAAATTAAATACGTAGACAGGAATGAGAGAACATAAAGTATATAAATATAATAAATATAATTTATAAGCAATAACTTATTACTAATAATCAATAGCAATGATTTTATAACTAGTAACAACTCTAATGTCTAATAATTTGTTTTCCGAAAGTCAGAATTAAAATAGCCAATGTGGGGAGATAACCCCTATGATAACTAGATAACCTAACCTAATATACATATTAGGTTAAGAAATTCAAAATCGTCGGTGATTTTTCGAAATTAAAATATTGTGCTAAATAAACAAACAACAACGATATCAAAACATTCGCATTGTCATGATGTTGTATTTTCGTTGCCAATCAATCGATCTGAAATCGCTCACAGATGATATAAAATAATGATATTAATAATAAAATATTATTGTACAGTCCTTGGGAATAACCGACGTACGAACGCGAATAATATATTAAATTCACTGACATTACATAACTACCTAAGTTTAAGTTTGTTAAGTTAATTTAGGTATTATTAATGTTATTTAAAATATTTACATGTTCAATCGAAAGCAATAAAATATTATAATTACAAAATAAAATACCTAAAAGTACAGTACAACAATTATCATCGTCGTTTTAAAGCATTATTTCTATATACTGGCCGATTAGATTGATAAACGTAGGTACTTGCTGGCTAGCAATACAAACAACTCAATAACCGTCGTAATATTCAAAATTCTCGGTGACGAGGTTCATTTGCATTTCAATAGTCCTAGACGTTTTACATCATTTGTTTCTCTCCATAAAGTCACATATTAATATTATACACAAAATGGCTCTTTACACCGTACTCTATTTTATAAAATTCGACTTAATTAATGACGGCTTTGGCATCATCCCTAAAGACGATGTATCTATTCAATTGGTACGTGTTATAAATATTATTCAAAAAATGATGCGACTACGCGTGGAGGACAACACAGGTAGATTTGACACACACACGTCGTCCGAAGATAGTATTGTAGAAGTCTTACAAATTGGCACGAGTCAGCCAGAAGAAGTCGTTATTAATACATCAGAGATTAACACAGTGGAGTCGGTCAACAAAGAAATTGTTCAATTGCCACTGGTTCAAGACGTCGTAGTAAGTGATGAAGTGGACCGCCCGGTGGTGATAGAGGAGTTGGGTAAGGAGGTGCGTGTTTTGGCGAGTACCCGTAGAAGGCGTTTCGCGTTTACGTAGGAGCGGATCAAACGCTCCGCTCTACGCTTGTGTTGCTGCGTGCGTTAGAAGTACAAAATGCCCGATTTTCAAGGACAAGGTTTGAGTAAGTTAACATTTTCCGGGTAAACAGTGCCCAATTTGATTTGAGCACTGTAGGTTAAGTATTGAATATATTAAAAATATGTAAAAAATCTTACAGTGTACTTTAATAATATTAAAAAAATCTAAAATAGAGGCTATATAGAATATTTTCACGACAGTTAAAATACTACTATTATGATTATTATATTCTACAGACATTATGTACTATTATAACACACGAAATTGCCGTTGTCTAGTCTATGCAAACGCTTTCCGTATTGGACAGGGACGACGGGTGGTGACGGCGATGGGTTCCCTAGCTCACTGTCGCATCGTTTACTGACGAGTGACGACTATGTCGCACGAGGACAGACGGCGGTGATCACGTGGATGGATGACATATATAAAATGTGAGCTTCAACGGAAACTGTTGCAAATATTCACGACAAACTCATTTCTAGCTCAACGAGTTCGAGCACTTCGACAACTGCAGCCACGACGATTGCCGAGGAAGCATCTTCAATGTTCTCATCGTAACGGCTGCGTCGCGATCCATCGTCGTCCACGCTCAATGGGTAATGATCTATCCGATTCTCCGTAGTCGACCAGTCGGCTTCAGAGCGGAAACCAAATACATTCACACCGGAAATACCAGACCATCCGGAATACAGCCGGCGATTGGAACTGCAGCGATTACGATTGTGCTGTTCTACGCGCCGTTGTCCAGTTCGAACATATATTATTGACTCGATGACCTGTCTCGTCGATGTATACCGATGGATCCTGTTCCTCCCGCGGAAGCGTATGTTTACATCCACCATATACAACTGAATTATAGGTCACATCGTGGTTGAAATCAGTAACAGTTCGGACAGTGTTTCTACACCGAGTTTGGAACCAGGTGCTTATAAGACATGTGATAAATGTTGCGTGTACGTGTCTTAACATTTTTTAATTTATTCTTCGAACACATTATAATTAATTAAAAACAAAATACAAATAATAATAATAATAATAATAATAATTATATATTTAATTTATTTTAATTTTATCTTTAAATATCGATACAATAGATTTGTGTGAGGAGCAACCCGGTGTGACGAGCTGTAGTGGGTCGATTCGGTAATAGTATGTCACCAGGTAATATTGTCGGTTGACAGTCGATCGATTGTGGCTATAGTGGTTACTGCTCGTCTTGAATCAGTTTTGGCACTAGCTGTGCGGTGATAGTGGACTGTAATTCATATAGTTTTTATGAGACACGGAATGGAAGGAGAATATGGAGTACAGAAAATATTATAAATAGTATACCGAAATAAGAATTGTATCGAGAATACAATCAATTCCGACAGTAAAAACAAAATATTAATAAGTAGTCGTGATACGATGTAATGATAATGAATAATGAAAAATATTCAAAACTTAATGATAATAACAATTTACAATATTATGATAATATATTTAAAAGGTTAGGTTAGTGATTATATTATATCAATATTAAGGGTAAGGTCGATTTGTGTCATAATCTATAGTAATCGTTAGCTTATCATATTGACTTCATTTTTATTGTGTATTTTCAAACTTCTTGGTGGTGACAGATGTATTGTGTACGCGAAATTGTTGAAGTGTATCACGAGGCCATAAAACTATTTCGGGTCTGTGTTTTGAAAGATAGGAACCGTTGTTAATTTACAATTTTTAAAGTTAAAAATAGTCATGGAAAACCTTTAGAAGTTATAAATAAGAACAATAATCGAAGATTATACTTACTACTAAGATTATATTTTAAGTACAATAAATATATTTTGAAAAATGTTGGTGATTAATAAATATTTCATTGTTTTATTTTTATATATTTTATTAATGTTTAATACGCATGTTACGATTTGTCGTATGGCGTACTTGTCATACGATTGATTTTACACAAGTTCAAACTTCATCTCATCGTACTACACATTGTTCAACAATACACTATCATACACGTTACGATAATCGTATCAAACTATCAAACAAAGTTGTACAATATGTCGTATGATTAATTATATCGTGAATGGGTTGCTTAAGACTCAATAGAATTTATCATAATTATTTTTTAACTTATAAGATATATTCATGAATTATGATACGATACGAATAATATGATAATTATTATTAATTACATATTTACGTATATACTATTTTTGTTATTAACTATGCACGACCTACCTAGTGTAGTTTACAACGGTGGCTGTTTGAGTTGTTAAAACTCAAGGAGCAAACTTCAAAATTACCTATTTACCCACTTTTACAGTTAATGATAATATAGATAGACATATTTTTTACTTGTATGATCAATCTTCTGTTATGAATTATGATTAAACCATTTAAACCTGTTAATCTCGTTTTGATTGAGTCTATAGCGACTGTAGACTCTACAGTAGTACATCTAGTCTACACACATACACAGTTCAGGTGTGTGGACCAATAACACATTCTTTGAGGTGGAAGTATATAATATAATATGGTAACACATTATAAACAAAATAAAATACATTTATACATATTAATTATTATTATTATATAATATATTTACCTATGTAAAGAAATTATGTATAGTGTATACCTATTAAGCTATTAGCTATTACAATTACAGCAACCATTTACCTGATATTACCATAATATACTATTATACTAGGTATATATAGCATTATAGCAATAATTTATTCAAATAAAATTATTAAAATAATAAAGTATCCACTGTTTATTTTGTAGTAATTTAAAAATTAGTACGGGTAGGTACTTGAAACTTTACAAGTACCTACTCGTGTATTATTATGCATACAATGACATTTTAAAATGCAATAATTTGTCAAAAATTAATCCAACCTACTATATAATATATGTATTTTTATTATTAGATAGGTACTATGTATGTTACATACATATATAATAATGTCTAAAATAGTAAATTAAATTATTTAATAATACCTACACCTATTATATAATAATAATAGGTTGATAAACGATAGACTCCGTCTTTGGTTAGATTTTTTTTTACTATACTCATATACGATGATTGGTTTTATATCATATAATTTAATTCAAATTTAAAATATCCATTACAGTGACAATCAAGGGCGGAAACAGAGGTCCTAAACGGGGAGAGGGGCAATTTATGGGGTAATTATAAGAGCATACATTTAACAAAAAAAAAAAACAAATAATATATAATTTGATACCAATTGCCCACATTTATCCCCATTGTATCTCCTAAGTGACACCTCTAGATGCATATCTAATACAGTATAGTATAGAATGTAGTCACACTGCAGAGTGATGACCCATATCACTTGCCAACCTTTTTAATATTTAATATTAATTATTTAAATATATTTTTACTTGAAGTTAAACATTTTTGAATTACTGAAAAACAAATATTTTTATTTAAATGTTTATTAATCAGTATTAAATATTTCGATTATAATTAAAAAATATATATATTTATTCAATGATGTACACATATTTTATTTTAAATATTTGAACTGCAATCGATTTTAAATATTTATACAATCGTATTGATTGATAACTGTTGTGTGGGTAATTTAGCCAGCAAAATATTATTTTATTTCTATATTTATATTTATGTTTTATACTATAAATTATAATATAAAACATGAATAAATATAGTTTACAATTATATCTATAGCCAACAAACAAAAAAATTAATAATACTGACTATTAAAGCACTATAAGTATTAAATAGGTATATAGCCGGAGGCATAGTAACGGTATTGAGAAATGAGCCTACAAAAGTAGTATTTTTATTTTAATATCAAAACGACAATTTTGTCATTATACATGCATTTTTAAATGTTTTTTATTTATACATATTAGTACACTATGTGTGAATTTAATAATGGAGTTATGAAAATTCCTAACTAGGACATCAGTGTTTCATTAATTATTGTTATTAACGCGTACATTACGGACATTTGTCAATTTTTTTAATTGGTAAAAAGCGCTTTTTTCAAGTTTCCCAGGGGCACTAAAGAATTTTCTACTGCTATTACCAACATGTTCCACAAGACTAACACATTTTTACTCTCTTAAAAATACATAAAATTAGTTTTTTTTTCAAACCGCCAACAGGTATCCATGGTAATGAATAATTAATAAATAATTGATATTGTTTAGTAACTATCTATAGCTAATAACACTTGTATTTAAAGCTAAAATAATCAAATAAATATTAATATAATAGTATGTAATAGTATGTACTCGTTAAAATAATTATGTACACGACATATTTTTTTTAACAATTAATATGATTATAAAATTTTATTATAATTTTTAAATTTTTATACTACCAATTTTCTTCAATATTCATTCAATAACTACTTTGTATAATATATATATTACGTATATATGATGACTGATATAGCATCGGCCATCATCTGAAGTGTAAAACATTACCGTCTTGGCAGCGTTGACGTAAACAGCGTGTAATTACAGTGCTTTTATTGACGAATCGAGGACAAGCGACGTACGTAAAATTGTGGTAGTCAGGTGAAACCTCCGCACACGGTGACTGCAGCGATGCAGGATCGGGAGTACGAAAAGGAGGAGGCACTACAGAGTTTGGCGACAGATCACCAGCATACGTTTTCCGGTACCCCGTCGTGTGACGAGTTCAATAGGGTGTCGCACGTTGGTATATAAATGCGTTGGACCCACTCTGCATGGCGGACAGCCGAACGACACCCGCCTTTTACAATCGCGCGGCCCGGTGGCGAAGGCGACACGGTGGCCAGCGGTACCGGAGTGGACAGCGATGCTGTCTCGATGACATCAACACAGCAGTTATGGCAATCGTTACTGATTTACAACAGCTCAAGCGGTTGAGAAGTTGGCGTGCGGCGATGGAACATCCGGCGAAAAAGACAACAATGATAAAAATATTAAAAACGTACTGAAGCGTTTAACACCGAGTTGGTTGTCGCGAAGTGGTGACACACTCGGACGCACAATATAAAAACGGCCACGTGGTGTACGGCATTTACAACGTGAGCGGAGGCTGACGAACGGCCTCACGCAATCGGAGACGCATAAAAATAATACAACGACCGATAAAGAAGCTATTTAAGGACAAAAAGGTATTTTGTGATCGTACAAAAATACCATGTCGTAGTAGGACATAAGAAACGTTTCACCAAAATATATTGTAAAAATAAAAATAAAATAGAAATAAATCAAATATCATGTGATATGGGATTATGGAAACTCATAACCAAAGGTCAGCAGGCTTTTGAGTGCTGCAGTGTCGGTACTCAACGATATCAATATAAATATATATATACTGACTGTATAGCCGATGAGGCCACGGCTTGTAATTTGATTGGGATTGCCATTGACCACCGGCCTGTTAACAATTTTCGCCGCCGTCGTAACGTGCCACTATCACTGTAATATTTGGTACTCTAGTCTGGTGGCGTCTGTAACCGCGGCGCTTTTACAGCTAACCACCATGCCACCAAAGTCTTTGGGTGGCTGAATAAAGTACGTAGTTGACTTATACCCACATAATAACCTTACTATTGCAGTGGCGTTATTTGTACCGTGCTGGGTATACATTTACTTATTTAAAATCCCATATTGTAGTAATTAGGCCCACTTCATAAATTGATTGGCTTGAAAAATTGATAGTAATTTGCGCTTAAAGTGACCTGGTTTATACGCCATGCGTAATAAAAAAAATTTAAATGACGCCACTGACTTATTGCAGCATTTTCTCAATGTCACAGTCGACCTGTCCGACGATAACAAACTAGGTCGATGCACAGACCACCAGTATATATGTGATAGTAATGCTAATATTGCAAATAAAATACAAAGATGAATGGTAAATTGTTGGGCGGCTACGTAATTTACGCACCAAAACGATATATGATTTTAAGCTTACCAATACACTCGTAACTCAATCAACACTAACTAATTTTTGTTATGTTTATGATAGATTTATTTTTTCAATGCTTATAAAGCTTGTTTGATTGTCGTATGCCAACGTTTGGAAGGTATATTTAACTATATATTAATTTATATTGGGATAAATAGCTGGACTAGTCTCTTTAGAAAACGTTACATCTATTTCTCATTTTTAATGTCTGCTAAAATGTTGAACATTGTTATTATTTTGCTAATCCTGTATTCGTGTGTAATATTAATAGTTTTTACTTTTGCCTGCTTAATATTCTTAAACGATTGAATATCAATTATCTATGAATATTATTTTTTAAATAATTACAGTATCTATTTAATAATATTTTTAATTGAACTAAATTTAAATTGTAGATTTTTGAACTTTTTTTTAGTGATATAGAGATAATATGAAGAAGATTATTAAGTTATATAACTTAATAAAAAAAAAAAAAAAAAAATAAATAAATAATAATAATAATTAACCTCTTTTTATTTTTATGCTTATGCGCATATTATAATATTGAGTGACTGGACATAACTCTTTCTAAAAAAACCTGTCTGGAATTGATAAATAATAATAATGTACGTCTGCAGGTTTATAAAGTTATTAATAATTATGAACATTTACAATGAATTCGTTATTTTATGATTAAAATTTAGCATATCAATAAAATATAAAAACGTTTTAAGGTTCGTAGATTTTTATATAAGAAAAGACTTTTAAATTTAAAATTGAAATAATATTCTATATTCAAGCTACAATATTATTATATTATTATTATCGTGAAAGTTACGGTGTAAAATTAATTTTGCACGTGATTTGTTTATACTATTTACTGTTTTACAGGTTTTATAAAGTAAATAATTAGATTAGAATATGATGTAAGTATTAAACTTAAAATGGATTAAGTGTAATATTAGGCATAACATGAAATTGTTTGAACATAAAAGTAAAATAAACCTAGTAAAGCATTTTTTTAAATGGATTTATCCATAACATTTATGTGTTTTTAAATATCTACTAAAAGATAGACTTTTTATTATCATTATTATTATGATTATTAAAATAAATATTTAAAATGTATACGTCAAGGCATAATAAACAAATGATATACATACACAAGATGGATGAAAATACAACAATGATATAAAATGTACACGGGGAGTGAACCTATCCAGTAATTAAATCAATCGTTAATGGTTTTTACAAAAAGTTTAATAAATAAATTTTGTTAGATATTATATAATTTATTATTAAAAATTAAACTATGAAACGACAAAATAGTAATGCTTAATTTCCTTACATTCAACATATTATGTATTGCAACGTTAAGCGGTGATTGATCTATATTTAATTTAATATATAATAGTTCATCAATGAATTTATAAATAAAACTACTACGATTTTGAAGTGTTTATATTAGCTTATTAATTTTAAATAATCAACTATATTAATATTCGTTATATATTAACGAAAAGATTAAAGTGATCATTTCTAAACTGCTATGTACAACAACGCACAATTATTATAATGGAATAAATATGAATATTATATAAGTATTATTTCAATCCTCATCACGAAGTTATCACTTTTATAACGCCATTTGTGATGATTAAATTAAATTCAATAAGCAATTCTTATAATGTTTTCCGTTGTACTTTTCTTCAAATCATCCAGCCATCTTCACGGACCACGGTTAACTCGTTTCATGTTAACCAAAATAAAGATAAATATGATTATAAACATTTATTTCGTTTCTTTAATTAATTATTGTTGACTAAACGTTAATTATAGAAAAGATATTTTATTTTTACGAAAAATGTTTAAGCCATTATGTGGGTATACCGTATGAATTTCTACAACTTTGACAAAGATATGTGAAAATTAAAATCAAATTATGGTTTTAATAAATAAAACAGGATTAATTTTTCAACTATTTTTATACTTCCAAAATATTTTGTACTGATTAGAAACATACAAATCCAACAAACTTGTCGTACCTACAAATTATAAGTGGGTATAAAGAGAATAGCCACTCCAAACGTCAATGATGACATTGTTATGTTTTATTAAATAATAAGACATATGTTAAAAACAGTAAGGTTTTATAATGAATTTAAAATTGTACACACAGTCGGGCCGTGCAGAGGTTTATCCTGTTATGTTCGACGATTTTATGGTCGTAATCATATTACTGTAGATTAAGTATATATTCGTATAGGTACATATAAAATGCAGATAGAATGCTTTCCTTCACAATTATATTCTTTCAAAATCATTATACGAATCGGGTATACACTTGTAGACGTCTAAAATTACATAATCATCTACGTCATTAAATTTTAGGTTAAGAAATTAAAAATCGTCAGTAATTTTTCGAAATTTATATATTTTGCTAAATACACAAACAACATTATATTTTATTTTGACTATATCCAACATACGATTTAATATTGTTATGCCTTATGCCTAAATAAACTTTTAATTTAATCTGCTTCGTGTTTTTTTAGTATATATTCTAGTGAAAACAAGGTTTATATTTATTTGCAAAGTAATACTACACAGACATAGTACAGTAATAGATACACAATGTAATATGCAAATATTGATCCATTGAAATCGCGTGCACTATACGTACGAGCATTGCTGATTTAAATATTACGGCATAAGAAAATTCACAGGCCCTATTAAACATACTGACTATTTATTTAGTTTTACTTAATAAAAATATTTCTGACCTTATTTAAGTCAATGCAATTGATTATGTGGGTGGAGTGGCTCAGATGTCAGCAATGCTGACGATGGTACATTATCGTGCTACCTTAGTAATAACGAATGCGTTGAATCGGTAGTGGATATTATATTACGATTTGGAAACTCTAGATATCTTACCTCGGGATTATTCTGATGAAGTTCCGAACGATGCAGACTAAATACGGTGCAGTAGTATATAATACTACTAGACCGTACTAACTTGGCTATTAATTTATTATTATATTTTATATATTTATTGAATTTATATATAATTTATTGATGTTCCACAGTTAATAAAATATCTTATAACTAATGTTAGTCAATAACATAGCACAATCACAACCCGAACGGCTAGATTACATAAATATAAAATAAAAATATATGCCGTACCACACAGGTGACGAAACAGAATAATTATAATAAAAACAAATGACAAACAAAAACATTTATGTACGACCTGATAACAACTGATGGCACTGATGGCAAGCGTTGGTGATGACGGTGGCTGTTGTTTCCGTTATCCCGGCACATCGCTGGAAATCCGAGCATGGACCGACCAGACGGCGACAATCCACCGAACGTCGGTTGTCCAACACGGGTCAACGACCGCGTATACGTACGGGAGTTTTATACAGCAAAAACCTTGTATCACGGAAACATGATTAAAACAGTTGAATGCGATTGATTGGATTCCGACGTTAAAATGTGTAATGGAACGAAAACAACAAACGATCGTGTTCGCGCTTCGTTGGACAAACGAAAAGCGTTTGGTCGCGAACGGCTTTGGTCGCACTGCGAGAATTCGGACGGGCGATGGCACGAAGCGAAAAAGGCTTTTTGTTTGACGCAAAAGTCCGAAAACAATAGATCGTAGACACGGGACTTGTGCGGCACGACGATGAGCGCGAGGCTCGGATGCCCGTAAATCAAAGGCGGAATACGGTGATGACGCAACGGTTTTACGACGACGAACCAAGAAAAAGGGACTGCTACGCTAGACGAACGGTAAAAGATAAGAGACGGGGCGGCGGCGGCGGTGGGCATCAGCGGTCATCGGCTAGCCCCCTCCCACGGTCCCTCCGGAAGGACAAAGTTTACATGGAGTGTAGTCTGCTGTACATCAACAGGGTTGCAAACGTTACGACGTAGACTTGTCGCCGCACCAAATTAAAATATTAAATGTGTATCCAAGATCCAACAGTTATTAATAATAATACCTAAGTATGTTTATTTAAAATATATATCGTATAGATTTTCGTAACCCAATGCATTCGGGGTTAGTCACTTTTATTTAAAATAGGAAATAATATGTTAAATATATATATTTTTATTCAAACCTTTTCATTTGACTTCTAATATCCCCAGAGATCACGTAATTCACTGCTTTTATTTAACTTGTTCATAGATGATATACAAATTTGCCAATTCGCGAGGTATGTCATTATATTATTAAAATCTCCAATAATATTACTAAAAAATAGATAAGTATTAACAAGTTAGGGTCACACATTTTCGTTTCGATCTATAATATTATTTTATCATACAAATGATATATATATATATTTTTTTATTTCGAATGGACCAGTTTGAGTGAATTTTGTACCGTCTTTACTAGTCAGCTGGCAGAATACATCTTTAACATCAATGTTGACGACACAGACTCTAGCTTTACAGGGGTGTGTATATTATATTGTATAGTTATACAAATTGTTCACTATTTTATGATGTTATACTTTTTATTATATTTTAAATTTGATTAGACAAGATATTGTATGATACGCCTATCGCTAATTACAATATTATAGTATAAAATTACCTCCTATGCAACATGAAAAAATGAAAATAATTTATTTACACACGCGATTAAAGGTATAGTTAGTACATTGTGATATATCACAGATATAATCTAGTTAATTTAAAATGATGTGTAAATTAATCGAGACTGTCAAACTATATGTTCCCAGGGAAAACTGTGACTACTAATAAATTATATGTAAAGAAAATTAATAATGATAAAAAAATAATCATAGACATAATTGTATTAATATGTCATATTAAGTATTACAAAAACCGAAAACCGCCCAACTATAAAAAGCTATATTTCGCTAACGAACTAATGAAAAACAATATCTTTTATATTGATTGCAGTTGAATACAGTGTATTTATAAACCTTTGGTATTATAAAGGCTTAATACCAATTTAGTTCAATGTCATATGCAAGTGCCATTGTACACTTACATTTCGGGGAGAGAGATTCTTAATCCATATGAAAATTTTGCAAATTACTGCCCATCCATCCTATTCTACTGCTGCTATACTCTTAAAAACCTATATCTAATTGGCGGTTGCATATTTTTCTTGTAGACTATATTATAAGTCGTTAATTTTTAATAATAGATTTAATAACTCAAAAATAAAATAATAAAACAGTAATTCATTGTGTAAGTATGATTTTCAATTGATTCGTATTTTAATAACAAATCAAAGTATATAATATAATTACAGTAATATCCCTCGTTTTCCGCGTTTTCTTTATCCGCGGTTGGGTCCACGAAAACATATTATTGCGTATGACCTAACCTTGCGATTGCGATAACGTTTCAGCGTTATTAAATAGGTATAACACATATATATTATACGTAGTTACTACTTACTTCTCACTGTCACACAAGGATGAAAAAATTATAATATCGCTGAATGTCTTGTAACATCAATGAATCACTTGACGAAATTTAACCCACCACTATAAATGCTTTAATTGTATGAATTAAACAATTATTAATTGATTTTTAAAATTAAAAAAAAAAAAACCTAACCTCCCTTTTTACGTTGATTTATGGTCTGGTTATCCGCGGTTTTCTTATCCACGCAAGTTTGCTGGAACGTAAACTCCGCGGATAACGAAAGATTACTGTAATAAAAATAAAAAAAATAAATCAATTATCATCAAACCTATTTAGGTTACCTAAAAGGCTAACAACATTATATTTTGATTATAAAAAACGGTGTAAATTTAGAATACAAATAATTATATTCAGAAAAAAATTTGCCATATGAGGTAACAGTAGATATAATGCATTTTGATAAAAAAAAAAACAGGCTAAAAAATGGTGTAAACAATTTTGATTAGTAGCAAAGTTAAACGAATGAGATAAAAAAAAACCGAAAAAAATCTTGCCATATGGGCTAACGTGAGTAGGTAAAATACGTTTTTATAAATAAAACAATGTATATAAATGAAAAACAAACGATATTTTGAACAACAATCATAAGAAGAAAACAATGCTAGTAAAAAAGGAAAGCAAAAAAACAAATACATCGGTGGAAACACACGAAAATAGGCGAGGGGGGAGGATACGAGATGGCGATTCGGTGCGAAAAAGCAATGCCTCCGCAACGTTTTCCAAACAGCCCACGAACAGACGAGTGTCACGAAATCGTTTCGCTCGGCCGCACGATACGACCATCACTAGACGGCGAGCCGAGGCATGACAGCTTCGGCAGTGGGAACGACAGAGACTAAAACGGTACGTTGCGATTGAAGACGATTTGGCCTGCGTAATCGGCATTAACCAGTTGCACGCGACCCGGCAAATTCCCGTTCGCCTCGCGATGACAAAAAAAAATTATATGCTCTCCCCCTCGCCACTGACGTGTCCCTTAGTCGGCCACGTCTGTCATCCAAGGTGGCAGCCTGAGTAACGTGCCACGGGCCCGGTGAAACGCACAGTTTCCACGGTTCAAGCACCGCTAACGTCCGTGTTCCTGGCTCAAAACAATATGTCGTCACTCACCTTGTGCCAAAATCTCTCTGCCACCTCCGTCGTAGTGATCGACCACATCGACGACTGAACTCGCGACACCCGACTGTCCACGAGTGGTCGGAAAACGAGGTCAGGTAACATACCACCGCGCACCATCCATGCTCCGTCTCGTATTCCCTCCTTAACTAATTTCGTCGCCGTCTCAACGCACGCACCTCCGACGGTCCCTTGTTCAGGTATCCAAGTTTTTAGAGACATTGAGTGTACACTTCCGCCTTAAAATAGGTAAAATTAGATTTTTAGGTGAAAAACGTCAATAAAAGAACAAGGGCCGTGGGGGGCCGTAATATAAAAAAAAATATCGACTATTTGGCGTTTTTTTGCGCGTAAACCGTTTTAGGAACCCGTCCGACGTTGTGTGTAAAGTTTCAGAGTCGAAAAATAAATCCTTCACCAAGAAAACTTGCAAAGCATTATTTTTCAAAAAAGTGGTTTTTACCGTACTTAGGTGGTTTAAATTTGGATTTTCGGAAATTTTCTGATATGGGAGGAAGGTCCGACGGTCCGTTGTACAGGTGTCAAGTTCTTAGAGTCATCGCGTGTTCGCTTCCGTCTGAAAAATACGTAAATTTAGATTTTTTGGTGAAAAACGTCAATAAATGAACAGAAATAGTGGGGGGCCGTAATATAAAAAAAAAATATCGACTATTTGGTGTATTTTTGCGCGTGTACCGTTTTAGGGACCTGCCTGACAATGCGTATAAAGTTTCAAAGTCGAAAAATAAATCCTTCACCACGAAAACTTACAAAACATTATTTTTCAAAAAAGTGGTTTTTACCGTACTTAGGTGGTTTAAATTTGGATTTTCGGCAATTTTCTGATATAGGAGGAAGGTCCGACGGTCCCTTGTACAGTTTCCAAGTTTTTAGAGTCATCGCGTGTACGCTTCCGCCTTAAAAATACGTAAAATTAGATTTTTAGGTGAAAAACGTCAATAATTGAACAGGTGCCGTGGGCGGCCGTAGAATAAAAAAAAAATATCGACAATTTGGTGTTTTTTTGCGCGTGAACCGTTTAAGGGACCTGTCTGACAATGCGTATAAAGTTTAGAGTCGAAAAATAAATCCTTCACCAAGAAAACTTGCAAAGCATTATTTTTCAAAAAAGTGGTTTTTACCGTACTTAGGTGGTTTAAATTTGGATTTTCGGAAATTTTCTGATATGGGAGGAAGGTCGACGGTCCGTTGTACAGGTGTCAAGTTCTTAGAGTCATCGCGTGTTCGCTTCCGTCTGAAAAATACGTAAATTTAGATTTTTTGGTGAAAAACGTCAATAAATGAACAGAAATAGTGGGGGGCCGTAATATAAAAAAAAATATCGACTATTTGGTGTATTTTTGCGCGTGTACCGTTTTAGGGACCTGCCTGACAATGCGTATAAAGTTTCAAAGTCGAAAAATAAATCCTTCACCACGAAAACTTACAAAACATTATTTTTCAAAAAAGTGGTTTTTACCGTACTTAGGTGGTTTAAATTTGGATTTTCGGCAATTTTCTGATATAGGAGGAAGGTCCGACGGTCCCTTGTACAGTTTCCAAGTTTTTAGAGTCATCGCGTGTACGCTTCCGCCTTAAAAATACGTAAAATTAGATTTTTAGGTGAAAAACGTCAATAATTGAACAGGTGCCGTGGGCGGCCGTAGAATAAAAAAAAAATATCGACAATTTGGTGTTTTTTTGCGCGTGAACCGTTTCAGGGACCTGTCTGACAATGCGTATAAAGTTTTAGAGTCGAAAATAAATCCTTCACCAAGAAAACTTGCAAAGCATTATTTTTCAAAAAAGTGGTTTTTACCGTACTTAGGTGGTTTAAATTTGGATTTTCGGAAATTTTCTGATATGGGAGGAAGGTCCGACGGTCCGTTGTACAGGTGTCAAGTTCTTAGAGTCATCGCGTGTTCGCTTCCGTCTGAAAAATACGTAAATTTAGATTTTTTGGTGAAAAACGTCAATAAATGAACAGGTGCCGTGGCGGCCGTAGAATAAAAAAAAAATATCGACAATTTGGTGTTTTTTTGCGCGTAAACCGTTTAAGGGACCCGTCTGACAATGCGTGTAAAGTTTCAGAGTCGAAAAATAAATCCTTCACCACGAAAACTTACAAAACATTATCTTTCAAAAAAGTGGTTTTTACCGTACTTAGGTGGTTTAAATTTGGATTTTCGGGAATTTTCTGATATAGGAGGAAGGTCCGACGGTCTGTTGTACAGGTTTCAAGTTTTTAGAGTCATCGCGTGTACGCTTCCGTCTGAAAAATACGTAAATTTAGATTTTTTGGTGAAAAACGTCAATAAATGAACAGAAATAGTGGGGGGCCGTAATATAAAAAAAAAATATCGACTATTTGGTGTATTTTTGCGCGTGTACCGTTTTAGGGACCTGCCTGACAATGCGTATAAAGTTTCAAAGTCGAAAAATAAATCCTTCACCACGAAAACTTACAAAACATTATTTTTCAAAAAAGTGGTTTTTACCGTACTTAGGTGGTTTAAATTTGGATTTTCGGCAATTTTCTGATATAGGAGGAAGGTCCGACGGTCCCTTGTACAGTTTCCAAGTTTTTAGAGTCATCGCGTGTACGCTTCCGCCTTAAAAATACGTAAAATTAGATTTTTAGGTGAAAAACGTCAATAATTGAACAGGTGCCGTGGGCGGCCGTAGAATAAAAAAAAATATCGACAATTTGGTGTTTTTTTTGCGCGTGAACCGTTTCAGGGACCTGTCTGACAATGCGTATAAAGTTTTAGAGTCGAAAAATAAATCCTTCACCAAGAAAACTTGCAAAGCATTATTTTTCAAAAAAGTGGTTTTTACCGTACTTAGGTGGTTTAAATTTGGATTTTCGGAAATTTTCTGATATGGGAGGAAGGTCCGACGGTCCGTTGTACAGGTGTCAAGTTCTTAGAGTCATCGCGTGTTCGCTTCCGTCTGAAAAATACGTAAATTTAGATTTTTTGGTGAAAAACGTCAATAAATGAACAGAAATAGTGGGGGGCCGAAATATAAAAAAAAAATATCGACTATTTGTGTTTTTTTGCGCGTGAACCGTTTTAGGGACCTGTCTGACAATGCGTATAAAGTTTTCAGAGTCGAAAAATAAATCCTTCACCAAGAAACTTACTAAACATTATTTTCAAAAAAGTGGTTTTTACCGTACTTAGGTGGTTTAAATTTGGATTTTCGGGAATTTTCTGATATAGGAGGAAGGTCCGACGGTCCGTTGTACAGGTTTCAAGTTTTTAGAGTCATCGCGTGTACGCTTCCGTCTGAAAAATACGTAAATTTAGATTTTTTGGTGAAAAAACGTCAATAAATGAACAGAAATAGTGGGGGGCCGTAATATAAAAAAAAAATATCGACTATTTGGTGTATTTTTGCGCGTGTACCGTTTTAGGGACCTGCCTGACAATGCGTATAAAGTTTCAAAGTCGAAAAATAAATCCTTCACCACGAAACTTACAAAACATTATTTTTCAAAAAAGTGGTTTTACCGTACTTAGGTGGTTTAAATTTGGATTTTCGGCAATTTTCTGATATAGGAGGAAGGTCCGACGGTCCCTTGTACAGTTTCCAAGTTTTTAGAGTCATCGCGTGTACGCTTCCGCCTTAAAAATACGTAAAATTAGATTTTAGGTGAAAAACGTCAATAATTGAACAGTTGCCGTGGGCGGCCGTAGAATAAAAAAAAAATATCGACAATTTGGTGTTTTTTTGCGCGTGAACCGTTTCAGGGACCTGTCTGACAATGCGTATAAAGTTTTAGAGTCGAAAAATAATCCTTCACCAAGAAAACTTGCAAAGCATTATTTTCAAAAAGTGGTTATTACCGTACTTAGGTGGTTTAAATTTGGATTTTCGGAAATTTTCTGATATGGGAGGAAGGTCCGACGGTCCGTTGTACAGGTGTCAAGTTCTTAGAGTCCATCGCGTGTTCGCTTCCGTCTGAAAAATACGTAAATTTAGATTTTTTGGTGAAAACGTCAATAAATGAACAGAAATAGTGGGGGGCCGAAATATAAAAAAAAATATCGACTATTTGGTGTTTTTTGCGCGTGAACCGTTTTAGGGACCCTGTCTGACAATGCGTATAAAGTTTTAGAGTCGAAAAATAAATCCTTCACCACGAAAACTTACTAAAGCATTATTTTTCAAAAAAGTGGGTTTTTACCGTACTTAGGTGGTTTAAATTTGGATTTTCGGGAATTTTCTGATATAGGAGGAAGGTCCGACGGTCCGTTGTACAGGTTTCAAGTTTTTAGAGTCATCGCGTGTACGCTTCCGTCTGAAAACTACGTAAATTAGATTTTTGGTGAAAAACGTCAATAAATGAACAGAAATAGTGGGGGGCCGTAATATAAAAAAAAAATATCGACTATTTGGTGTATTTTTGCGCGTGTACCGTTTTAGGGACCTGCCTGACAATGCGTATAAAGTTTCAAAGTCGAAAATAAATCCTTCACCACGAAAACTTACAAACATTATTTTTCAAAAAAGTGGTTTTTACCGTACTTAGGTGGTTTAAATTGGATTTTCGGCAATTTTCTGATATAGGAGGAAGGTCCGACGGTCCCTTGTACAGTTTCAAGTTTTTAGAGTCATCGCGTGTACGCTTCCGCCTTAAAAATACGTAAAATTAGATTTTTAGGTGAAAAACGTCAATAATTGAACAGGTGCCGTGGGCGGCCGTAGAATAAAAAAAAAATATCGACAATTTGGTGTGTTTTTTGCGCGTGAACCGTTTCAGGGACCTGTCTGACAATGCGTATAAAGTTTTAGAGTCGAAAAATAAATCCTTCACCAAGAAAACTTGCAAAGCATTATTTTTCAAAAAGTGGTTTTTACCGTACTTAGGTGGTTTAAATTTGGATTTTCGGAAATTTTCTGATATGGGAGGAAGGTCCGACGGTCCGTTGTACAGGTGTCAAGTTCTTAGAGTCATCGCGTGTTCGCTTCCGTCTGAAAAATACGTAAATTAGATTTTTTGGTGAAAAAACGTCAATAAATGAACAGGTGCCGTGGGCGGCCGTAGAATAAAAAAAAATATCGACAATTTGGTGTTTTTTTGCGCGTAAACCGTTTAAGGGACCCGTCTGACAATGCGTGTAAAGTTTCAGAGTCGAAAAATAAATCCTTCACCACGAAAACTTACAAAACATTATCTTTCAAAAAAGTGGTTTTTACCGTACTTAGGTGGTTTAAATTTGGATTTTCGGGAATTTTCTGATATAGGAGGAAGGTCCGACGGTCTGTGTACAGGTTCAAGTTTTTAGAGTCATCGCGTGTACGCTTCCGTCTGAAAAATACGTAAATTTAGATTTTTTGGTGAAAAACGTCAATAAATGAACAGAAATAGTGGGGGGGCCGTAATATAAAAAAAATATTCGACTATTTGGTGTTTTTTTGCGCGTAAACCGTTTTAGGGGACTGTCTGACAATGCGTATAAAGTTTCAGAGTCGAAAAATAAATCCTTCACCACGAAAACTTACAAAACATTATTTTTCAAAAAAGTGGTTTTACCCGTACTTAGGTGGTTTAAATTTGGATTTTCGGAAATTTTCTGATATGGGAGGAAGGTCCGACGGTCCGTTGTACAGGTTTCAAGTTTTTAGAGTCATCGCGTGT